>NW_021159366.1:0-1092 GCF_002837175.3 Physeter macrocephalus
GCTCTTAACCACCTACACCTTCACTGCCTACCAAACTGCTCTGCCATTGTGATTGGCAGGGAAAGGGAAGAGGAAGAGAAAGAGAAGTCCTATCTAGTCACAAAATAGGGAAAAAATACTCAGAAAGGAAAAACCGAAAGAGACTAGTATTAACAAGAAGGAAAGAAGAGGGTGGCCCCTACCCAACTCCTGCCACACTCAAGACTAATCAAGATCTCCCAAGATTCTTATGACAAATCATCACCGTACCCTAAAAGGGCTTAACTAGTAACTTTCCTTTTTATGGTTTCTCTAAAAAACTAAGCTAAATAAAATCCATTAATATTTCTCATATAATCCTAGCACCCAATGCATTTTGCCTATACTATGATTGCTTAAAAACCTTACAATACTAAGGGAGGTATCATACCAAACGTTTGGGTAACCTGCCCAATTAAAAACCATCCTGAGTCTGAAAATTCTCAAAGGGGGAGAAAAAACATACATCTCAAGTTCTGAGAAGTGATAACTGAATTTTAAAAAGGGTTTATGGTCAAACATTAATATGAGTTTTATGAAGATACAAAAAACTTAATCAACTTAGAGAATAAGTTCCCTTAGAAGCAAATGTAAAAAGTTTGAAAGACTTTTATAAAGAACCAAGACAAACCAACAAAATAAACAAACAAAAAAAGTCTTAAATTGAGTCTTAAATTGGCAATACAAATATCTAAATCAACCTCTAAGTAAACCCAATCTTCCTTATGAACCACTGGGCACATGGCTACAGTCTGAATCAGTCGCTAAATTTTATAGAATGTTATCAAGGATCAGATATTCAAATATGTCTGATTTGAGTCAATCCATCATGTTAAATCTATGTTAAAAGAAAAGACAAACATCAAGTGCTCAAATCTTGGTTTCTAATATCGTTCTCTAATAAAAGGAACAAGGGCTCCTTTGAGAAATAGCTGATTCTAGGTCTAGGGAAAGAAATATATAAGATGAGCCTGTAGCATCTTGTAGTGCCAGAAAGTAAAAAAGTGCTTAAAAATATGAATGATGGGGTTTCCCTGGTGGCGCAGTGGTTGAAAGTCCGCCTGCCAATGCAGA
>NW_021159367.1:0-1092 GCF_002837175.3 Physeter macrocephalus
TCTGTATTCTTCCACCCTTGCTCCTCACACGTGGCTTACCAGAGAGCAGCTAGCAGTGCTCAAAGCCCTCCTGTGTCTTCCCATCTCACTCAGAGTAAGAACCAAGGATTTTCCATCTTTTGATGTAAGATAAGATCTATGTAATCCATCCTCCATTCCTGCCTACCCCTCTCTAACCTTATTTCCAGCCACCCCCTCACTCACTCACCATGGCCACACTGGCCTCGTTTCCACTTCTTGAACATTCTAGGACCTGGTCTCAGGTCCTTTGTATCTGGACCACTCCTCCCTCAGATATCTGCATGGATCATTTCCTTACTTCCTTCAAGTCCCTGTGCCAATATCACCTTATCAGTGAAGACTTCCTGATTACCCTGTATTGTGGGGTAAATTGTGTCCCCCCCAAATGCAGATGTTGAAATCCTACTCCCTAGTACCTGAGAATGTGACCTTTTTTGGAAATAGAGTTATTGCAGATGTGATTAGTTAAGGTGAGGTCATATTGGAGTAGGATGTGTCCCCAGTCCAATATGACTGGTGTCATTATAAAAAGGGAAAATTTGTCCATAGACACACACACAGGGAGAACACAATGTGAACATTAGGCAGAAATTGGGATGATGCACCTACAAATGGAGGAATGCCAAAGTTTGCCAGCAAACTACCAGACTCTAGGAAAGTAGCATGGAGCAGATTCTACCTCGAAGCCCTCATCAGGAACCAACCCTGTAGATATTGATCTCAGACTTCTAGCCTTCAGCGCTGTGAGACAATAGATTTCTGTTGTTTAAGCCACCCACTTTGTGGTACTTCTATAGCACCCCTAGAAAACTAATATATCCTATAAGATAATAACACTCCACCCTTTTTATATCTCTTACCTTGCAGTACATCCCTCCTGTGCACTTACCGCTGTCTGACAGAGTTTATATATTTACTTGTTGATTTATTGACACTCGCCTGTCACTGGAAGGTAAGTTCCATGAGATCAGGAAAGTGATTTTGTTCACTGTTTTAAACACCTAGGGGAGTTCCTTGGTGGCCTAGTGGTTAGGATTCTGGCTTTCACTGCTGTGACCCAGGTTCAATCCC
>NW_021159368.1:0-1092 GCF_002837175.3 Physeter macrocephalus
AAAAAAAACCTCTAAAAATGAACAGTTCTTTTGACATGATGTTGACAGAAGTCACTTTGATGTAGTTTAGAGTCATGAATTTTCTATCTGTTCCATTTTTCCTGGGGCTCCATCAACTCAGACATCCTGATCTGTCATTTTGCAACTCTTTGTGAAGGCCTTGACAGATAGAGGTTTTGACAAGTGCTGGACACCAGCAGCAATGCAGAATAAGCAGTGTATATTTCTCCAGGTAAAGTGACAAAATGTCTAAAAGCGTCAGAAGAACTGTGTGGTCTTCAGTCATATCTAATATTACAAAGCAAGACTCTCTTTACTTTGTGTGTTTTAGCATTGTATGGTGGCTAAGATTTAAAATTCTGTCAGAAGCTAAGATTACAGATCCTTTGTTTTATTTAGGAGTGTTTACAATAATGAGAACACTGGGGTCACTAGAAACATCCTTTAAATTCCGACTGAGTGACTGATGGGAATTAACACATAATGTGATTGGAGTCTTTAAAACTGTAACATGCCATTAGATATTCCTCGCAGTACTGATTTGAGAAATTCTGCTTGATTAAAAAATACTTTCTCCTCTTTCTTGAGAGTTAATGGTTTGATATAAGAGAACTTCCACTGGGGCACTAATTAGACCTGTGGGCCAGGCCACTAACTCTTCAGATGTCAGTGTCTGTCTTAGTTCGATCTCCCATTAACGACTAAGGGATAAATGTAAACATTGGCCCGCCGATTGAATACGCTGTTCTTTTCATATAATTATTTTGCGTCTGTATTCACTCAAGAAACAGCTGTTGAAAGCTGAGTGGGATGCAAAATGGCACAGCCTGAAGATGGACTTGTTCATGCAGCCATCTCCTTTTTGATGTGATACCTACTGGCAGGGTGGTGTGGTGACTTCAACTTCTTTGACAGCCATCAGTGCTACTGACCAGTGGTTTCAGGTTTTCCAGTGAAGGGAAAGGGTAGGGAAGGATTCCATAGTTGACTTTTTTCCCCCTGCTGCTGGAGCTAAAGCTTCTGCCAACAACCATCTAAATCAACACCATGCCCATGTGCTCTGCAGACCGAAGTTCACCCCAACATCTGGCC
>NW_021159369.1:0-1091 GCF_002837175.3 Physeter macrocephalus
TATAGTTGATTTACAATGTTATGTTAGTTTCAGGTATACAGCAAAGTGATTCATATATACACTTTTTCCAATTCTTTTCCATTATAGGTTATTACAAGATATCGAATACAGACCCTTGCTGGTCATCTATTTTATATACAGTAGTTTTTATCTGTCAAATCTCAAATTCTGGATTTACCCCTCTCCCCTTCCTTTCCACACGTTTTCATTCAGATACTATATATTGTCCACTTATTTGTCAATCTTTTAAGCTAGTTTGTTTTCTCAATTGTCTAGCTGTTCTGGTCTGTTGGTTGGTGTTTCCCTGGGGTTGGTATGTGTTTGGGGCAAGGGCCAGTGACCATGGTCTCCCCTCTTTCAAGTCAGTTCATTTAAGGAAACGCGTGTTAATCACTCCCTTTGCTACTAATGTGACAGACAATTCCTTTGGTTAAATTGTCCCCTTTAACGTTTTCTTGTATGCTTAAGGCAAAACAGCATGAGTCGGAATCAATATCTATCTGTTGTAAAGGAGCTGCTGGGTGGCTTGGGGAATAAGCGTAGAGAGGGACAGTCCAAAGGCAGCATGGCAAGTCATTCCTATTTTTATCAACACTTTGTCCGTCCTCCTGAGTCTTTGTAAAAGCTCTGAGGTTTCTCAGAGGACACAAGCACCCCAGTGTTTAGGTATTGCTACAGATCTCCACAAAAAAATGTTAAAGATTTTCTCATTGAGATACCAAGGAAAAACAAGAGCGAATTTTATTCATTTTTCTTCCCCGTCTAATCCCTCAGCTCTGTGTCAGGTGGCACTTCGCTAACCTCCTTCATTCCTGAGATCAAAGAAACATTTAGCTGCTCTGCTTTCACAAATATTCACTGGTTCCTGTAATCCGTTTTCCCCATCAGTTTCTCTGGTTTCTTCACTGTTGATTCCGGGGGTCACAGCACACACCAGCTTGCCATCTTGGTGGGAAACAGCTCAGTGCTCTTTGGCTAACAGACGTGTTCTGTTTGACAAGGAAAGGCTTTCTATGAATTGGACTTGAATCCTACACTTTTCACATAGCCACTCACCATTGTTTGTCACCAGCCTTGTTCACTTATCTGTG
>NW_021159370.1:0-1091 GCF_002837175.3 Physeter macrocephalus
GAGGCCTTTGCGGAAATTTTAAAACCTCCTATGGTTTACATGTGTGGAAGGAAAAACTATCCTATAGAAATGTCTTATTATTTTAAAGATAATTTATACTGTTCTAGAAAAGAAATATAAGTTATTTGTGCCTTAATGACTTAATTTTCTTTTTTAAAAAAATAAATAAACTAAGCTTAAATTTGAGCAAAATAAATTGTATCATGCTTTCAAGTCTCATCACCACCATATTATTTAAAGAAGCATAGTGCTTTTTATTTGTAAGAAGTGCTAGTTTTATATGGTATATTTAAACTTAGAAAAGGTGTTGATTTATTCTTACTAATACTTAGATGGACATAAGTTGTAAATAGCCAGACAGAGGCTAAGAAGCTCATCTCAAAAACTGAGTTAAATGCAATTAAATAAATGTTCTAAATTTTCAAATCTCTATTTCCAGTTCATATTATAATTCTCTAATATATCTGTTTACTCCAAAAGTAGTTTGTAAATTAAAATTAAAGCTGCAATTAGAAATCATCTCTCTTACCTCTCCCCTCACATACTACTCTCATCCTACTGATTTCAATAACTGTTCTTTGTTCTAACAATAATCTCTATTTTTTTTTTACTATAGAACATAGATTCCCATAAGAAAAAAATTTTTTTAAACATTCATTGCATTTAGAGTTATGTTTTAAAAGAGTTGTTGAAAATGAAGGCCATGAGATTCTATGAAAATGTCCTTAATCTAAAACTGCTGGGGGTTTTGTTTTGTTTTGTTTTTTGTCAAAATGATCAGACAAGTTACTAGCAAAATAAAAGGTTATGGTAGACATCTCAACCACGACGTTAATGTATTACATTTTAGAGACCCAAGAAACCTAATATGTTTATTTTTGTTTTAAAAGCCTTATGTCACAAGGAAGAATTATTTACCATAGCTCCAAACGTCACTCTGATGGGTGAATTTTCTATAGTGTATACACTCCAAAGCCATCCATTTAATTGGCATCTATAGAGAAGTAAGAAATGAAAGGTTTATAGTCATATAACAAGTCATTTCTATATTTCCTCAATATGAGTCTCAATTGTATTTTTTGATTGTATGC
>NW_021159371.1:0-1091 GCF_002837175.3 Physeter macrocephalus
ACGGCGGTGAGAGGCCCGCGTACCGCAAAAAAAAAAAAAAAAAAAAAAACGGGGGGATTCTAATAGCTGCACCCTGAGCTTGTGATGGAGATAAGTGAGCTTGCCCTTGTAACGGGCTGAAAGCTACTGTGGATTTAAAACCATGAAGCTATACCCGCCTCTCGCCCCAAGACCATTCACCTTACACACAAACGGGCCTCACTCTTCACTGGGCTGCACAGTTGCTGTGTGCGGCGGAGTTCCTGTATTTGAGTGTCCCCCGTGGGGACAGTCTGCTTGTTTCTGGTCCCGTCCCCACGCGCGTTTACCAAAACAGCTGTGCGTCTCTCTGGGGCCACGTCCTAAAAACATGAGCCCTGGTAAACGTCACATGCTTTCAAATCTCAGACAGACATTTCCTGGTCGCCTGCAAAGCAGTGTAACCGACACCCAAGTGTCGCTAGAAAGGTCCCCTTCCCACCTCAGAGGGGTCTGATCCTTAACCTACAAATCGGCCACACTCACTTTCCAAATAATTAGAAAAGGCTCTTTAGCAACAAGAAAAATGACTCCACATCCAGAGCAATCCAACCCGTCGGGCAACGTCACCCAGGTTTTACATACAGAATGCCCTTCTCTTTATTCATACATTACGTAAAGTCTGTTCCGCGTGTACATCACGCACTATTGGGAAACAATGATGGACTCGTGCCCGTCGGCTCAGCCTTGACTCGTTTCTTCATTTCTTTATAGCCCAGACCCTACCCTGTCAGCGTGCAGGGCCCCTGCTCCTTGGGGGTCGAGGGCCAGAGGGGGCAGGAGGAGGGGCGGGCAGAGCGACCACACGGGCCATCGGTCCCGCCTGAGGCACCACCACGTGGCCTGTCGGGGCTTCCATCAAATCCCGACCTCCCCAGGGAAGAAAACAAGCTACACCGGTTCAGGGGCTCGCCCTGCGCTACCCTGCGCTGCCCAGCGGCCGAAGTGGACCTTGGCTGGACCTACCCACCCCGCCAGAGCCCCACTCCCTCCCGGCGCCCCTCCCCGTCCGGTCCCCGCCCAACGCCCCGGAGCACCCCACCCCGCCCCGACCCCCCCAGGGCCGCTCCACT
>NW_021159372.1:0-1091 GCF_002837175.3 Physeter macrocephalus
GATGAAGCTTTATCGTTGATTCAGATTATCATTTATTCAGATTATCATTTATTCAGTTATAGCTGAGGGGGTTTAGTTAATATTGTCACATTTCTAACTTGTTTTGAAAAGCCACATTAGTTACTGGTAGAGTCCATCCAAAGGGGAAAAAAAGGAAGGGAACAGAGAGATGGGGAAATTGTGACATGATTTAGAAATTTTAAGATCCCAGCCTAAATGAGAAAAGCAATATCGGGAATAGCATCACAATATGGATTCATCTTTCCTTAGCTCTAAACCTATTTCAGATTCTTTGTTCATGCTGAATTACATCGTCTTCCTGTGTCCTTACAAGAGCCACTTGTCTGATCCCTGAAATAAGGAGACCATTATGACTAGCCTCATTGCTGTCTTAGATGTATTTTTAAAGATGTTAAGAAATAAAATTCACTTAAGACGTTGTGCCTTCCTCGTGTAAGTATTCCGTTCCCATTTTTTCACATATCGTCGATTTCAAAATGTGCTAACTTTTTACATCAGTCATTAATCTTATTTCCGTTCACAATGTAAAAAAAGAAAACTAAACTTCCCAGATGGTCTGTAATGTTTTCCTGTGTAATTAACACCTACTTCACAGTTGTGGGTGCCAGTCAAGGCCCTGTCTCCTCTTCCTCGACATTTCCTTGGTGCCTTGTTCAGGCTGAGTTGATGCCTAAGACTCTGCTAAATACACACATGAGACCAGGGGAATTCTGGAGAGGAGCCAGCTGCATTAGAAGACCTGGCAATTTAGAGAGATTACTTACACACGTGTCTTCTGTGGGCTTGGGGTCTGCATACCACCCTTTATTTCAGTACGATTACTACTGTAATTTGTCCTCCTCCTCATCATCCTAATGAACAACAAAAACCATCTGTCAGATAAGTACCAGTCGTCCATTATTTGCATTCTTCCCTTAATACTCCTGGATGGTCAAGTGTTTATAAATCAAGTGGCTGATTTAAGATACATGTGCTCTCATACTGGAAGTCATCCTGGAAGCATCAGGTTATTTTTACTGTTGAAAATTTGTAGATGTCATTTATTTAAATAGGCCTTGGGTTTTTTTTTT
>NW_021159373.1:0-1091 GCF_002837175.3 Physeter macrocephalus
ACCTATTACTTCAATTATTTGTCCCTTATCAGCTGATGTTACACTACAAGGATTTGTATTCAAAGGCCAGAAAGAAAGAGCAAGTCATGGCACACGGCCAAATAAAAGAGTAATGTTCTGGTGAATTTAGCCTAAATAATTTACTGCTATATAAAAGTGGAAAAGTGGAAGGTGAACCCTTTGACCAATAAATCTCTCCTGCCCATGAAACCCTTATCTGGGCCCCTCCAACATATTCCGCACGCAGAAGCCATCATCACTGGCTCTGGTTCGTTATTTGTAAGCCTTGATCTTCTGCACTCGGTGTCCTAAATATGGATAATTAGCATCAGTTTATCACACTTCTGCATATTTTCTCTTCTCTCCAAACATGCATGCTTCTATCGGCTGCTGTTGTGCCGCAGAAGATTATGGAGACGGATTGCAGAGAATGAATGTGCTCGACGAGATTAGGAAGGAATAGAAATAGCAACTTGGCCAATAAATTCCTCGTGAGAGCCTTATCATGCAATTACACGTTGCCTCGAATCACACTCTCCCAGCCTCTTAATCCAGTGCCCCACCAAGAATAAAATTTCACTAATTTCTGAATTACTGCATCGCCTCCCAACTCGCTCCCGAGGATGGTTCGGAGGAGAAATGCTGCCGAAAACTACACATCCAACTTTATAATAAGGCATGAAACTTGAAATGTCAGAAAGGGCGGCGTGGCTCGGGATGGCTCAGCGTTTTAGCTGCTACAAAGCCTTGGCCTAGAGAGACACTAACTGCCCTCTGAGCCCCAGATTCCCTCACGGGCCACTTTGGGGGTTCAGAACTGGAGGAACGAGAGGATTATCTTCTCTTCAACGAACGAGCTGATGCGTTTTAAAACAGGACAAAGCATTCACTGATTTTCTTATCATCGCTGCTGACGACAGCCGTGGTGCCGAGTACGCCGGGCGGTCACTTGGCCCCTTTGGGAACAGGCTCCCCCCGCAAACTGCCTTTTTCACAGTCAGCGCCACCACCCCCTTTCCCGGGGCCGACACGGCATAGCTTCGTAGGCACGTCAACCCCCCCCCCACCCCCCGCCCCGCGTGTCTCATAAG
>NW_021159374.1:0-1090 GCF_002837175.3 Physeter macrocephalus
TAAAGACCTAAATGTAAGACCAGACACTATAAAACTCTTAAAGGAAAACCTAGGCAGAACACTCTATGACATAAATCACAGCAAGACACTTTTTGACCCACATCCTAGAGAAATGGAAATAAAAACAAAAATAAACAAATGGGACCTAATCAAACTTACAAGCTTTTGCACAGCAAAGGAAACCATAAACAAGACGAAAAGACAACCCTCAGAATGGGAGAAAATATCTGCAAACGGAGCAACTGTCAAAGGATTAATCTCCAAAACATACAAGCAGCTCATGCAACTCAACATCAAAAAAACAAACAACCCAATCCAGAAATAGGTGGTAGACCTAAATAGACATTTCTCCAAAGAAGATACACAGATTGCCAACAAACACATGAAAGGATGCTCAACCTCACTAGTCATAGAGAAAGGCCAATCAAAACTACAATGAGGTATCACCTCACACCAATCAGAATGGCCATCATCAAAAAATCTACAAACAATAAATGCTGGAGAGGGTGTGGAGAAAAGGGAACCCTCTTGCACTGTTGGTGGGAATGTAATTTGATATAGCCACTATGGAGAACAGTATGGAGGTTCTTTAAAAAACTAAAAACAGAACTACCATATGACCCAGCAATCCCACTACTTGGCATATACCCTGAGACAACCATGATTCAAAAAGAGTCATGGACCACAATGTTCATTGCAGCTCTATTTACAATAGCCAGGACATGGAAGCAAACTAAGTGTCCATCAACAGATGAATGGATAGAGAAGAAGTGGCACATATATACAATGAAATATTACTCAGCCATAAAATGAAAAGAAATTGAGTTATCTGTAGTGAGGTGGATGGACCTAGAGTCTGTCATTCAGAGTGAAGTAAGTCAGAAAGGGAAAAACAAATACTGTATGCTAACACATATATATGGAATCTAAAAAAGAAAAAAAAAGTTCTGATGAACCTAGGTGCAGGACAGGAATAAAGACACAGATGTAGAGAATGGACCTGAGGACATGGGGAGGGGCAAGGGTAAGCTGGGATGAAGTGAGAGTGGCATGGACATATATACACTGCCAAATGTAAAATAGATAGCTA
>NW_021159375.1:0-1090 GCF_002837175.3 Physeter macrocephalus
CCTTCCTTCCTTCCTTTTCCTCCCTCCCTCCCTCCGCCTCCTCCCTGTAATACTAGATTTCTCAGCCTTGGCACTACTGACATTTTACCCTGGATATTTCTTTATTATGGGCAGAGGGGCTACGTGTGCATCGTAAGATGTGTAGCACTGTCCCTGCCTTCTACCACTAGATCCCCACAGTACCCCCACCTTGAGTTATGAAAAGCAATGAAAACCAATAATGTCTCCACATATTGTCAGATACCCCGTGGAGCGAACTCATCCCTGTTTGATAGCCCCTGCTCTAAAATATACCATATATTATAAACATCCTGCTTTAGATATTTCACTCACTTTAAAGTTGTAAGATTATAAGATGGTGCTATTTTTACCGAGTTTCTAGAGATGCTCTTTGATTGAATCTTAAAATCTTACTTCCACCATTGATGGAAAAAAGAGGAAATTGTATTGCTATTTTAATATCCCCTCATATAGCAGCATAAACTCGGTGTTTTATGGGAATGAGCATGCGCCTTAATCTAATTATATTAACTGCTTTTACATCTCTTAAAATGAGGCTGTGATAAGAGAAAAAACGTGGGCAAAAGTAAATAGGACGGTAAAGACATGGCATTATAATTATTCACTGATTTTTCCATCTCAGGTATGTGATACTGACCTTATACTCTATTATTTCTGGTAGCTTCTTGGAATTCTTAAGATGAAAATAATTTTAATTAGCTCTTCTCTAAATATATGAATGGTGGAATATATAATCAATATTAATAGTGGAATCGATCTGCCTATTTATCTATCTACCTACCTATCTATTGATTTTTATAGTAACAGTGGAATATGGGAAGACAAAACACTAAAAGTTTAGCTCAACCTTAAGATTATTAGAAGTATTGACAAAGTAAAAACTAAAATTAAGTTAGAACATGTTCCAGCGTCATGTCTCCAGGAGAGATGATGTTAGTGCAGAGAGGAGCTGGTCACCTGGACCAGAACGGCCAAGAAGGGAAGTGGATGGAGTCATTTAAGAGACATTTTGGAAGGAAATCTGAGAGGTGTTCATGATTTACTTAGACTTTGGGAAAGGGAATGGAAA
>NW_021159376.1:0-1090 GCF_002837175.3 Physeter macrocephalus
TAGAATCCAGATCCTTTAATGCTTCATTCCTCTTTGGAGATGTGACATGACCTTGGGGAAGTCAGCCTCACCTGGGCGTGGGGAGCCTGGATGATCATTGAAGCGACCAAACATGCCTCTCTTCCATGCTTGCTGCCTGGTCAGGCACGTGCACTTCCACCTTGGGTCCCAGAGAAGAGAGAGGTGTGGGGTACTCATTGGCATTCTCAGAACTCCTGCAGGAAGCCTTGCTCTCATGGTGCTGCTGGGGAGTAACCACAGGCTCTGCGGGGGACTGGAATACAAGCCACTCCTATCTCCCTGTGACCTGTGACACTTCTTTCCTCCTGAGTGAATGTACTGAGCAGTTATGCCCTCCCTGCAATGGCAGGACAGGTGTCATTCTGTCTTGTGAAGCAGGGGAGAACTTTGCCTTCCACTTTCTCCTGATTTCTCCTCCATCCTTTCGGATTCTCCTAGAGATTTTTCTGCTTACAATCAAGTCTTGTTCAACACAAAAGGGAAAAATCACTTCCCTCAAGCTAATGGCCTCCAGTCCTTAGAAATGCTGATACGTGTCTAGCGTGGCTTAAAACCAACTCAGGATGACCCTGTAGGAGATTTCCTAGTTGTAGGAAAGTGGGCTGGGGTGAGCTGGGGTGGTTTGGAAGTAAAGAGGAAAGATGAGAGACAGGGGGCTGGGGTGTGTGAGGAGGATTTATGAGAAGTAGAGAGGCGGGGACTTTGACTAAGAAGTGGGATTCACGGGAGGGAGGGATGTAACCAGAATGGTTGGGGAGCCCGGCTCTCTCTTTGTTATATTGGGTTGGCCAAAAAGTTCATTTGGGTTTTTCTATAACATATTTCTATAAGAAAAAAGAGCAATTCTCACACAGGAAGAACCAAGATGGAAGAGTAGAAGGAGGTGCTCTCACTCCCTCCTGCGAGAACACGAGAATCACAGCTAGCTGCTGGACAATCATCAACAGGAAGACACTGCAACACACCAAAAAAGATACCCCACATCCAAAGACAAAGGAGAAGCGACAATGAGATGGTAGAAGGGGTGCAATCACAGTAAAATCAAATCCCATAACTGCTGGGTGGGTGA
>NW_021159377.1:0-1090 GCF_002837175.3 Physeter macrocephalus
CCGCGGTCGCGGGGGGGGGTACTTTGTGCGGTTGACCATGTTAGAAAGGGGGTCGGTTATAAAGTCGGCGTCGTCCCAACACGACGGTGGTGAGTTGACCATCTGGATATCGGGGAAGAACATTCTAGAAAGAGGGAACCGCCAGCACAGAGGCCTCAGGAACCGCTTCTTCCTGGTGGATGAGAAGCTGCCCGAGCGCGGGCCCTGGCTTCCTCACCGGCTGCCCCTCCAGCCCGGTGGGGGTGCCGGGTCCAGGGTGGGCGCTGGAGAGTTTGCTGGAGGGAAGACGCCTACCCTGCCGGCCAGAACCCCCGTGCAGGAAGCGTGGAGGGGCGTGTGGGAGCCTCAGGCTCTGGTCCCCTGGAGCTCGGACCCGAGCTTGGTCCCCTCCATCCTGCTTCCCGCCCCCCACGCGGGGCCCCTCCCAGCGACACACTCTCACGATTCTCCCATGAAGCCGCCCTCTGACTTGGAGCCCTTATCACATCCCCCGCTTTGTGTGCGGGCCAAGCTAAACACAGTTGGGGACTGCTGCGCCTTGTTCTCATTTCCTCACAGGTCAGTGTCTCCAGCTTTTCCATCATTTCTCCCCTGTGAATGGTTAGCAAGGAGCAGGGGCCCGGCTCTTGGCCGAGAGACACAATTACCTCTGGCGGGATGGAGTGCGCCCGGCCTCTCCTCTCCGGGCTCTTGCAGCCAGGGGGTGCCCGCTGACCTAACAAGAAGGTAAAACCAGTCTCAGGCTGAGTTTCCAGAGGGGGAGCCCAGCCGGGGGTCGGGTCAGGTCAGAGGGGGCCAGACCAGCCCAGTCACTCAAAGCTTTGTGGAGCCCCAGTCAAGGGCTGGAGTTCAAAGCCACAGAAGACAGACGTGTAAACGGATCATCACAATGAAAACCTTAGAGGGGCCTTTAAGGAAGTTCTTGGCCCAGAGGCACCCAAGGCGAGGACAGTCCATCTGCCTTGGTGACAAGAGACGGAAAAGGTTTGTGGGGCATTTTCGTGTGGGGTTAAAGGCAGAGAACCTAGAGATGGACGGATCTGGGCTCAGATCTTTGACTCCGCTCGTGCTGGTGGTACGGTCTTAGGCA
>NW_021159378.1:0-1090 GCF_002837175.3 Physeter macrocephalus
TGAGAGCCCCCTGCAGTTCTGGGCCTCTTCCAGTGAAGCCTCCTACCCATGCCTGTCCTGCTCTGCCTCTCATGTGCATGTCTCCAGTCTAGTACAAACTAGTAGACACTTGATGAAATGCCTGGTCAAAAGCAGGAAAACATGGGTAGGTTTGAAGGTTTGGGCCTTCAAATTTCTGTGGAACACTGACTCTTTATGATTTATATTGAGATTAAATATGCTGTCAGTGAAAGAAAACTACCAGGCTGGTGTTTTAAGAAAACCAATCAAGTAGATAAACATCCTTGAATATGTGTCT
Source organism: Physeter macrocephalus (assembly GCF_002837175.3). Lineage (NCBI taxonomy): Eukaryota > Metazoa > Chordata > Mammalia > Artiodactyla > Physeteridae > Physeter > Physeter macrocephalus. The sequence continues at coordinate 299 of NW_021159378.1, forward strand.
TTGCCCACTTGTTTGATGATTTCCTTAGGATTAATTCTTAGGAGTAGAATTGCTGTGTGCCAATTTTCAGAGCTTTTGATAAATATACCAAAAGTGTCCTCCAGTTGGCTGTGTGTGAGAGGCTGCAGGAGTACCCACCCTCCACATTTCACCTCATTTGTGTTTGTGGCTCCAGAGCCTGGTGGCACTTTCTCAGAGCGGTTGGCTTGTTGGGAGGGGTGAGAATAGAACGTGTATATAAACTTCTAAGATGACAGAGTGATATGAACATTGGCTTGTTTTTGTTTATTTTGATACCCTTGGTTTAATTCCCCCAGATTCATGTGATGATTTCTTTATCTCAGCTTTACTTTCCCATTGGGCAGTAACATTTTTTTTTACACTGTGCTCCCTCTGCCTTATGTGTTCTTAGAAACTTTCCCAATCTTGCTAATTAATTTAGTATCTACATCAGGTTCTTCGTACTCAATAACCATACAGAAATAAATTAGCCAACAGGCCAGATATAAGAAAAGCAGGGCAACTTGGATGATGGTCAACTGATATTAAGCCTCAGTTTGGGCTATAAAATAGACAGTGGTGGGGATGATGAATTTGAGACTGTGGACCGTGGTCGGTGGTGGGGGAAGGAGGGGCTGCTGGGAGAAGACTGTAGGACTACTTAATGTTGCTGGATCTTCAGGGGAAACTAGAAATCAGTTTCACATAAAATATGCATTTTTTTCTTTTTCTTTTTTTTTTTTAACATCTTTGTTGGAGTATAGTTGCTTTACAATGGTGTGTTAGTTTCTG
>NW_021159379.1:0-1090 GCF_002837175.3 Physeter macrocephalus
TTCTGATATTTCATTGTTAGTATAAAGAAATGCAACAGATTTCTGTATGTGAATCTTTTGTATCCTGCTACTTCGCTGAATTCGTTTATCAGTTCTAGTAGTTTTTATGTGGAGTCTTTAGGTGGATGGGTTTCTTGATATCGGCCATGATAATGTCTTTGAGGTCATCTTGTACACTTTGTGTTCCAGGCTAGGAACTGGCTATTTCTGCAAAATTCCTTGGGGTCTTTCACTGGGAAATGATACTATAAGAGCATAATCTTGGTGCTAGGAACATTCATTGTTATTGGATGGTCATTGTTTCTAGGACATTACAGTGTACAGAACTGGATTTTTATTTTAAAGATAAATTACTATATGAGTTTATAGCGAGACTTTAATGTTTCTTTTGGAAAAATTTACCTCCTTTTTTTCACACCAGTGATCCACAGTCTCAAGACCACTGGGCAGGATAGAATTCAAATATACAGATACAAACTACTATATATAAAATAAATAAAGAACAAGGTCCTACTGTATAGCACAGGGAGCTATATTTAATATCTTAAAATAACCTATAATGAAAAAGAATATGTATATGTGTATATAACTGAATCACTTTCCTGTACACCAGAAACTAACACAGCATTGTAAAATCAACTATACTTTAGTAATCAAAAAAGAATATGTATAATCACCCATTTGCTTTATCTTACATCACACACACACACACACCACACTCTCAAAATAATACTTTTACTACCACCACCACTAATAGGTTTACTCAAAACAGTTACATTTTTTTGCATCTGCTGGCCTCATTCTCTCTTCATTTTTTAAATGTAGTGTATTTACATTGAGTGTACAGCCATTGCGTGCTCTACTCTTTCCCTTTTAACTCTCAGTTTTTTTTTCTTTTTCTAACTTTTTATTTTATACCGGAGTATAGCCGATTAACGATGTTTCAGGGGCACAGCAAAGCGACTCAGCCATACATATACATGTATCCTTTCTCCCCCAGACTCCCCTTCCATCCAGGCTGCCACATAACATTGAGCAGAGTTTCCTGTGCTACACAGTAGGTCCTTGTTGGTTATCCTTTTAAAATATA
>NW_021159380.1:0-1090 GCF_002837175.3 Physeter macrocephalus
CCCCTCCCCGTCTCCCAACACCTCCTCTCCTCCTGCACTGTAGGGAGGCTGGAAGGCAGGCCACTTGGAGTCCTAGCCCCACTCCCTGTCTGTACATCACTTCTATATAGAGACAAAATCGGAAATGCCCATAAGAAGCTGGGGTGAGGGACATTGCCAGAGGCCAGAGCACTCAGTAAGAGCATCCAAGGATACAGGGATGGTGGGGGCAGAAAGGGAGAGAATGGAAGGAGGAAGAGACAGAAATAGAGGGAGAGGCAGGGAGAAACAAAACCTCCTTGATTCTGCAGGGTCAACAAAGGTTAATATTCATGGTTGTTATAACAATAAAAACTGAGAACACTCTGAATCCTGTATAGGGAAAAACCATAGAAAGTTAGATAAATTACGGTATACCCTCTCGACGGAATGTGATAATCATAAGGGTATTTATAAGGTGTATAAAATAATATCTAGACATTTGTGTCATTATGTTAAGTGCAAAGAAACAGGATTCACAAATTAAGTATGCAGTATGTTTTCAGCAATACAGAAAATGAAGCATTATTTTAAGTAATGATATTTTCTAATTTTTTATCTTTAAAATGTTTTCTTTAATGAGACTATATTTACCCTTATAATGAAGAAAACCAAAAGGAGGAAACCTTTAGAAATATTTTATTATTGAAAAATAAGATATAAATTCAGTAACTGCTACATGTTACAAGATTAGAATGTTCTGGTCCACAGTAATAGATATTGGAAAATGGACATCAGTTGGTGACAGTGCGTCTGTAAATCTACAGAAATGCCTGAGGAAGAGGGTGTTCTGACTATAGTGATGAACACCAATTATCTAAGGTAAAACTGTCATATCCCTAGATTGGGGAAAGAAAGCACACAAAGCACTATTTCATTGATATAAGTATACGCTGACAATATTTCATCCCTATTTCTGGGACACCAAGAAATTTTCTAAGCTCTAATTTGTCTCCTGAGTGGGCCTACTTAGGAGGAAAAGGGTGCCTGGTTCTAGACGGCTGGCCCAAATATTAGAGGCAGGTCTATGAACCACTGAGAAAGGATGGTCAGCTTGATATTTGCACCCATA
>NW_021159381.1:0-1090 GCF_002837175.3 Physeter macrocephalus
AGGCGGACTCTCAACCACTGCGCCACCAGGGAAGCCCAGAGCAAACTTTTTTTTCAAAAACACAATATGCCTCAATTTTTATATGGCACCATCTTTATTTCAATATGAACGTGTGGAAATCCTTAAAATAGGAATAAAGCAGGATTCTTCTGTCCTTGGCAAAAAATATCATAAAATGCCGTTAGTGCAGCCATAAATAAATAAATACATGCCTATGCACACTGCACACAAAAACCACATGCATAGACACATGCATATGCAATAAAGGCATGAATAAGCAGATCTTATACAGTCTTAAAACTATCCTGTTTTCTCATGCTGCGATCAGTATAATCACTATTTTATCAGCAATTTTAGAAAGAGAAGTAAAACCCAGGAAGCATAACTTTTGTTCTTATTCACATTTAGAAACTTAATCCCATATCCTGTGCCTATGTCCTTTGCTTAGGCAATATCCTTTCCTCTGTTCTTATGAGGATGTCAGTGCCATTTCCTCTGTGGAAGTAGGCGAGTAAGCAGAATCAGTATCTGAAATGTATATTGATTGCTTCCTCATTCCCCTTCATCTGATTATTGGAATATTGAAAGCCATATGTAACCAAAGAGAAAATGTTCCCTTCTACATGGTAAAGCTAAAATCCCATTGAGTTTTTGGTTAAAAAAAAAAAAAAAAAAAAAAAAAGTCTACCACACCACCGTAAGTGAACAGGAGGTAACCAACAGGCATATGAAATTGAAGGAAGAATTGACTGAAAATCAAAGCAAAGTCTAGGAATGGAGACTCATTCCGAACTATCCATCATTGACAAATAGAGGTCCCCTAATTCTTGAAGTCCATGATACATCATCATTCCTTTCAACTGGTACTTAAAATGGATTCTTCAGCAAAAAATTAAAATTGAGAAGAATTTAAAGAGAATTGTAAATAGCTGGAGCAAGAGAAATATTTTTTTAAGTGAACAGACTTTTAGTTTCTATTTTCTACTTGTCTATATTTTCTACAAGAGCACATATTACTTTAAAATGTCTTCTTGGGGACTCCCCTGGCGGTCCAGTGGTTAAGACTTCACCTTCCAATGCAGGGGGTGTG
>NW_021159382.1:0-1089 GCF_002837175.3 Physeter macrocephalus
ATAAATAAATAATAAAATAGAAGACACAGCCAGAATCATACCAGTCTCCATTCCTCACCAAGAAAAGTATTTAGAATGCAAGGTCATCTCCATATAATGCATTATGACTTTAATATCAGTAAACTCCCCTTAAATATTAGATGCAGTGAGGAAATATTAGTTAAATTATCACAGACTAATATGATCAGTTTCTTCTAGGATGAAATGTGATAAATGGCTTTTAATAAACTAAGGAGAATTATACACGTCCTGTTCGTGGTTCCCCCAGTTTTATTTAGAGTAAAATGCCATTGCAATAATTAGTTGGGTTTTACTGTGTTCATTAAAAGCTTTTCTAATGACCGCTTGGAGGAATAAGTAAAATTAATTTCTTTCTTGAATATCGGAGAAATTCATCAAACAAACAAAAAGCAAACTCCAGGGCCTGTGCAAGACAGGGTGGGGGCCGGTGGGTCTGCCTGCCCAGCCCTGGGGACGGCGACCTCCTGTCTGTCACTGGCATTGAGACCGCCCCGGGATGCAGGATGCGGACCCCAGGTGGAGGCCCCGGCTGTCCCTCTCAGGTGCCACTGAGCTGCGACTTAAAGGCCCCCTCTGAGCAGCACTCCTTGACTCTTCCAACCCCAGGGCGCTCTCCTGCCTGGCCTGCCTCCCAGACTGTGGCTCCTTCATCTCCAGAGGCTGAAGCCACCCTCTTCCTTACCTGTGGCCCCTCGGGGTCCAGCACAGGGACAGCACTCCAGAGGGCTCAGGGGCCAGAACCTTGGATCATACCCAGCTCTCTCCCCTGGCTACCTCCTTCCAACCCCTCTGGGAGCCTGCATGGTCTCCAGGCAGCGGGTGCGGCCAGAGGGGCTGGCTGGGGAGCTTCATGGTGGGACCTCAATACTTACCCGACTGAGGCTGCTCAGCAGTGAAGCGAGACCAGAGCCGGACGCCGTCTGGCCGGTGCTAAACGCCACAATCCTTCCCACCTACCTGTGCCAGGTAAGCAGGTGCCTCAAACCGGGGCCTGGGCACTCACAGGCATAAGGATGACCTGAGAACCGTCCCAGGGAGCCCCCCACTGCACACACGCTCACACACCGC
>NW_021159383.1:0-1089 GCF_002837175.3 Physeter macrocephalus
TGTTGATTTCCCCTTTTATGGCTGCTAGCATTTGCCTTATGTATTGAGGTGCTTCTATGTTGGGTGTATAAATATTTACAACTGTTATAACTTCTCCTTGGGTTGATCCCTTGATTATTATTCAGTGTCCTTCCTTGTCTCTTGTAATCGTTTTTATTTTAAAGTCTATTTTGTCTGATATGAGAATTGCTACTCCAGCTTTCTTTTGATTTCCATTTGTGTGGAATATCTTTTTCCATCTCCTCACTTTCAGTGTGTATGTTTCCCTAGGTCTGAAGTGGGTCTCTTGTAGACAGCATATATACGGGTCTTGTTTTTGCATCCATTCAACCAGTCTATGTCTTTTGGTTGAAGGATTTAGTCTATTTACATTTAAGGAAATATTCGATATGTGTGTTCTATTACCATTTTCTTAACTGTTTTGGGTTTGTTACTGTAAGTCTTTTCCTTCTTTTGTATTTCCTGCCTAGAGAAGTTCCTTTAACATTTGTTTTAAAACTGGTTTGGTGGTGCTGAATTCTCTTAGCTTTTGCTTGTCGGTAAAGGTTTCCATTTCTCCTTAAATCTGAACTAGATCCTTGCTGGGTAGAGCCATCTTGGTTGTAGGTTTTTCCCTTTCATCTCTTTAAATATTTCCTTCCACTCCCTTCTGGCTTGCAGAGTTTCTGCTGAAAGATCAGCTGTTAACCTTATGGGGATTCTCTTGTATGTTCTTTGTTGTTTTTCCCTGCTGCTTTTAATATTTTTTCTTTATATTTAATATTTGATAGTTTGATTTATATATATATTGGCATGTTTCTGCTTGGATTTATCCTGTATGGGACTCTATGTGCTTCCTGGACTTGATCGACTATTTCCTTTCCCATATTAAGGAAGTTTTCAACTATAATCTCTTCAAATATTTTCTGAATCACTTTCTTCTCCTAGGACCCCTATAATTCGATTGTTGGTGCGTTTAATGTTTTCCCAGAGGTCTCTGAGACTGTCCTCATTTCTTTTCTTCCTTTTTTGTTTATTCTGCTCTGTGGTATTATTCCCACTCTTTTATCTTCCAGGTCACTTATCTGTTCTTCTGCCTCAGTTATTCTG
>NW_021159384.1:0-1089 GCF_002837175.3 Physeter macrocephalus
GGAGGAGAAAGGACGAGCCAGCGCCAGTGCCACCGATGACTCAGGACTACGGAGGAAGCCCTAGCGGGCTGGTGGCCAGGCCTCTCTGCAGAAGGCTTTGTCACTTCTGCTGTAGGAAACTGTCAGCAGAGGCCAGGCTGGCACTAGCAATGCTTTCTCTACGCTTGTCAGCCCAGCCTCACTCTGAAAATACAAGTGCCTAGAAAGCGTGGCCTTTCAGAACCAGAAGGTGCAAAGTTTCAAGTCCCACCTTCTCATGAGCCAGAGGCCCAGAGAAGGTCAGTGGTTTTCCCTGGGGCACAGCGAAAGGTAAAGGCTGATGCTAGAGTGGATGTCAGGGTCTGGAGGCCGGAGCCATCCCCAGGTCTCCCTGGCTCTCCGGGCTGACTGGTGAGGCTGGTGTAAAGTAAACACCACCAAGCCGCCGCTCTCTGCAGTAGCCCTGCTGCTCTCTCTTCGCCTCAAATGTGCCCGACGAATGCACCAAATTCCCTAAGCTCAAATGCAAGCAGACAAAAGAGTTGGAGCCCTTGTAAGAACAGACACTGGCTGCCAGGGGAGGAGGGGTGGGGGTGGGTACCATTGCCCCCATAAGGGCCAGAGCCCATCTGTGATTCGGTGCCATCACAGAAAAGCAGATGTCCTGTTTCATCTCTTTGAAGCTGGAGGTATGATAAATAGCAATATATTTTGAAGAAAATCCTTCACATCAGTTTGCTTTGGTAAAAAAATAACTTTGGTTACAACAGAACACCTTTGTCGGGAAGGGAACACTTTTCCGTCTTGCAGTTTTTCTATAGTGTGTAATAGGCATTGTACATTCACTCACTCATTCGTCAAACACCTTCGAGCCCTGACTGCATGTCAGGTGTGAGGGATGCAGAAATAAAGGTGTCTTCTGTCATTCGTGATGGGGGAGGGGAATAGCCAGGGTGTGAGTGGGAGAGTGGAGGTTGGCTATGACAATACTGATGACAAGAAGCACACTTAAAACATAAAGACACAGAAGATCCAAAAAGTTTAAATGAAAAGATAATATCAGGGCTTCCCTGGTGGTGCAGTGGTTGAGAGTCCGCCTGCCCATGCAGG
>NW_021159385.1:0-1088 GCF_002837175.3 Physeter macrocephalus
TAATAAACAGTGGTAATATGGCATCTTGCCAATATAAAGTGCCTGGGAATATTTATTATTAATCATACAAATGGACCACAGTGAGAGCGAACAGAGTTTCTCTCTGGCTTTCCTTCTTAGTAGTAAGGCTGGAAGCTTTTTGAGAGCTTCCCCCAGCCAGCCAATATCAATTCAGTTTGAGCCAGTGCCATCTTGGAATGTGAAATTAGCCCTGCAGAGAGGGTCTCCCAGTGGAGTCACTAGCTCCCAGCCCTGCCCCCAGCAGCCAGTGACCAGCAACCACACCTATGTGTCCGGTCTGCCTATGGGGCACAGAGAGAAAACAGCCCGCTGAGCACATGGCCTTTCCTTCTGTGAACAACCCACAATTCAAACTCGATACACTTAGAAGGAAACTATCCATCTGTCCATCCTACCCATGCCTCCAGCAGTGACCAGGTGCCTGCTGGGTGCCCGGTTCTATGTGAGGCTCTGCAAGGGGTACTCACCCTCTTCCTCCCCAGGAGCTCTCCTTCCCAACCGCTCTGTGTTTGTTGGTTTTGCTGTTAGCGCCATCCTTTGTATGCACGATGTCGTCATCTTTAACTCTCCTCTGCCTTCCCCCCTACCATCTGATCACCAAGGCCTGCTCTCTGTCTGTCTGTCCTTCACAGCTTCTCTCCCTCCCATCTCTGCTGCCAGTGCCCTAGGTCAGCCCTCACCGACTCTCCCTGGTCTCCCTGACTTCAGGCTGCCCCACCCAGGCCATCCTCCACATGGTCACCATGGGGATCTTCAGAAATGCAGCCTTCACCTGTGCTCAAACACGTCAGATGACCCCCTCCACCCAACACACACACACTTAACCTTTGCAGGCTTCTCTTGCTCCCACAGCTCCTCAGCACAGCCCTTCCACTCGAGCCAGGCTACTCTCACCGCATGCACACAGCCCGGTGTGCTCGCTCTTGTCTCTGCACAAAGCCTTCCCTTGATCTCTGCTGCCCTCCTTGTGCTCTCTGCCTCCCCCCAGCTCCTGTAGTGCCCAGGTCTGCAGGGCTCATCTGGCCTCCCTCCCACATTCTGCTTTGTCTTGTCAGCTGCTGCTTTTT
>NW_021159386.1:0-1088 GCF_002837175.3 Physeter macrocephalus
ATTTCAAGTTAGAATTATTACATTGGTCGGCAGGCTGTAGAATAATCATTCTGTGTTTCTACCTACAGGGCTACATTTGAATGTAAAGAGGTTCTTTTGTTTTCCCCTTTTCAGGGACAAATTCATGAACATGGTGGGCCAGGTGTTGTCTAGGTGCTGTGAATCAAACAGATCATCCAAAAACAAAACAAGCAAGTTTGCTCCTGATTTCGTGAACCTTTTATTCTAGAGGAAGGAGAGAAAGGGCAGAAATAATCAGATGAACAAAAAAATATCATCCAGAGAGAAGTGCTGTGAAGAAAATAAAACTGGATGAAGTTTTAAGGGTAGGGCCGAGAGGGCTGCTTTCGATTAGGTGGTGAGATTTGAATGACCATGAGGAAGGAAACAGCATTCCACGAACAAGGGACAGTTAGTGCAAAGGCCCCAGAAAAGAACTAGAATGTGGGACAGTGTGGCTGAAGAAAGTTGAGCAAGAGGAATGGTGATGAGTTTCAGAGACCAACAACCAGGGTTAGGAATTTGGATTTTATTTTCTGTGTGATGTTCAGTTTTAAGCAATGAAGGGACGAGATCTCATTAACATTGTTAGACAATCCCTCTGGCATATGTGGGAAGAATAGATTTTAGAGTTGGCATGGAAGGGGGAGACCCAGTAGGGCCATTGTGGTTGGAGAAGGGAGTTGGCAGCATAGAATCAAGTGATGGCAGTGGGGACGTGGGAAGTGGGGCGTTGGGGATGTGTTTGGAGAGTCAATAGGACTTGGTATGTTGACTCAGAATCAGGGTTGGCAAACTCTTCTGGGAAGGGCCAGATTGGTCAGTATTTTCGCTTTGTGGGCCATACGGTTTCTGTCACCTCTGCTCTCCTCTGCCCTTGTAGCAGATGATATGGAAGCGAATGGATTGGTAACATTCCAAGAAAACATTTTTTAAAAAAATTTTATTGGAGCATAGTTGATTTACAATGTTATGTTAGTTTCAGGTGAACCACAAAGTGAATCTGTTATACATATACATATATCCACTCTTTTTAGTATTCTTTTCCCATATAGGTCATTACAGAGTATTAAGTAGAGTTCCCTGTG
>NW_021159387.1:0-1088 GCF_002837175.3 Physeter macrocephalus
ACAACAGTGAGAGGCCTGCGTACCGCGGAAAAAAAAAAAAAAAAAAAAAGGAAGGTGTGAACACAGAGGTGTATGACTATCTGTGGCTTCTAAGGGCTCTTAAGTCCCCCTGGATGCCTCTCCAGGAGACCAGAAATGTCCTTTCAGGAGTTTCTGGATAATTTTCATAATTTTTTAGCCTCCTAAGAGCTCAGTATTAATCATTCCTCCAATCTCAGTAAATGGAAAGCTTTTTACAAAGCTTTTAAAAATAAATCGCTTTTGAAATGAGTTCAGAATTTTCTTAGAAAAAAATTTTAAGCAAACAAAAAGATTCAATTCTCTTCCCAACTGGGACCTTAGAGCAGATTTACAACAGATTTAATTAAAGAAGTTTAATGAAATCCAAATCTAACCCCCCCCCAAAAAAATTGGATCATTGGATATGTCAGCTTTTCCTTCAGTAATGTACTCTAAAAATACACTGAATGAGTTGGGTTTTGTGTGGGGTTTTTTTTTTTTGCCCTATATTTTCTTTCTTTCCAGATCTGCAGTGTCCAAGAGAAACATAATGGAAGCCACAAAAGCAAGCTGCACGTGTAATTCAAAATTTTCTAGTAGCCACATTAAAAGCGTAAAAAGGAACAGGTGAAATTAATTTAAATAATATATTTTATTTAACCCAATGTATATAAAATATTGTCATTTTAACATGTAAGCAATCTAAAAAAAATCTTACTAATGGAACATTTTACATTGTTTTTTCTTGTCCTAAGTCTTGGAAAACTAATGTGTATTTTACTTACAGTCAATTCAATTCAAACTAGCCTCATCTCAAAATGCTCAATAGCCACATATGACTGACGGCTACCCTGCTGGACAGCAAAGGTCTAGAGAATTGTTGACCAGCCTGGGAAAGATAATCTCAAAGAATTCATGATTTATATGATTGCTTTTGTACCCTGTGGGCACACATCCCCCGGATTATAACTGTGAATCTAACATATTATAAACTCAGAAAATATTAAAATTGCATGTTATTTTAAAAGTCCAATATTTTCCTGTCTATAACTGATAGTAAAATAAGCAAAGGTAAAGCAAGCCAGGTG
>NW_021159388.1:0-1088 GCF_002837175.3 Physeter macrocephalus
GCGCAACCACTGCGCCACCAGGGAAGCCCTGTCTTCCTAATTCTTAATATTCATGTTTTAGAATCTCATTAATAGTTCTTATTTTTTTATCCAATTCTCTCTCCCCCTCTATTGGATCATTCTCTCTTACTTCTGTCCATGTTAACCCAAGATAAGAATGCATTGAGGACAATCTCACTGTAGATATTTGCAATGGAACATCATTCGAATGGATATTAAATAAATCTCCCCTCCACCTGAGAATTTCATTCACTTCCTTCCTATTTTCTTCATCAAGGCCTTTCCTGGACTGCCTTAATCCAAAATAAGTGACCATCCTGTCACTTGCCTTTCCCTATCTCTTAGGATCTACTTATGGGTTAGGCAATGCTATGAAAGTGTTCCTAAATATATTTACCTATGCACATTCATGGAGCTATGGAATTTTGTCATAAAGGTTGAGTCTTTAAGCTGAGTTAAAGAGGGAAGTTCTAAACAATGATATAAATACCTCAAAACAAAAATTTTGATGTAGTCCACTGGTCTATTTTTGCTTTGGTTCCATATGCTTTTGGTGTCATATACAATAAATCATTGTGAAGACCCAAGTTCGGAAGGTTTCCCCTATGTTTTATTCTGGAGTTTTACAGTTTCAGGTCTTACATTTAAGAGTTTAATTCATTTTGTATATTTCTGTATTTTTGTGTATTGTATAAAGTATGTATGCAAATTTATTATTTTGCATTTGAGTATTCAGTTTTCTCAACAACATTCATGGAAGAGTCTATCTTTTTCTCATTGTGTATTCTTGGCACCTTTATCAAAATTGACCATATATGTGTGAATTTATTTCTGAGTGCTCTCTTCTGTTCTATTGATTTATGTCTGTCTTTACAACAGTACCGTACTGTTTTAATTACTGTAGCTTTGTAATATATTTTGAAATTAGTAAGTGTGATGTCTTCAGTTTTATTCTTTTTTCTAAAAAATTTTTTGGCTATTCAGAGTCCATTTTAGTTTTATATTATTAAAACTGTATTTTCTAATTCTGTAAAAAATGCCAGGACTTCCCTGGTGGTGTGGTGGTTAAGAATCAGCCTGCCAATGCA
>NW_021159389.1:0-1088 GCF_002837175.3 Physeter macrocephalus
ATAGCTAAAATGCAAATTTCTTTTCACTAATTTCTCTTTGTGCCTAGAAATTTCCTTATTTCTTTTCTTTTTTCCTTATTTCTCCCAAAGGGAGAAATCCTACCCATTTCAAAAGAAACCATCAGGATGTTTACGTGAGGGTCTCATTACTGGGCTTTGCCTTATCCATTGACCGCTGGAGCCAATTGTGTTGAAGGTTAGAGCAGGTAGCCACCTATATACAGGAATATGAACAAATTTCTCCTTTGCAGAAAGTTTCCCTAGGTTTGAAAAAACATTCTGATGCCTGAGTCCCAGTTGCAGTTCTCTTTCAGTTGGTGTGTGGAGAGGGGCTGGATTTTTGAGACAGAAGGATAGAGATGCAGAGAGGGAAAGTTTACTCCACAGGTAGTTCTGTTGCTCAGCTAGAATTGTAGAATTGTAATCCATTTCAAATCTATTAAAAACCATTCCCCGTCCAGCTTAGTTACTAAAAGGACCAAGATCCAACAAGGGCTGCATCATTTAATCCTTATCTATTAGTAAAAGCTAGGACAAAATAGAGTAATTAATTATTACCTCAAAAGATCATATAAAATTTTAAGATACAAGAAGAAACTTCAAAGTCACTGAGAGATGGGTTAAAAAAGAATGGTCACTGAGAGATGGGTGGTCCCTGAGAGATGGGTTAGAAGTCACTGATAGATGGGTTAAAAAAGAATAGTGATGTTTGTCATCAAGTTAATAATATAAAAGGTGGGACACAGACTAGTATAGAAGAGATGAACCTCTAACTGGTCAACTTTGACAGTACCTTGGAATCACCTGGGGAATTTCAAAAAATACTAATACTCCTCTGAGATTCTGATATAATTGGTCTGGGCATAGAGATTTTAAAAGTTGCCCAGGTGATTCTGTTATGTATCCAGGGTTGAAAACCACTGATCTAAAAAGAAATAGCAACAAAAAAATATTTCTGTAGAGGTGCAAAGACCCTTTGAGATGGCTGTCACTCTGTTCATTTATTTATTCCTTCAGTTCAGGCATTCAGTTTAGACATTCTTTTCATTATCTTCAATTAATTTAATAATTATTAAGCACCTATTTTG
>NW_021159390.1:0-1088 GCF_002837175.3 Physeter macrocephalus
TGCTTCTGTTGAAGTTGGAACTCACGCTGACACACTCCTTGAGGAATTGCCGTCTTCGCGTAACAGGTGTTTGTTTGAAGGAAATATAAGCAGAGTGTCTTTGTCAGTTGAGCTCACCTAGGGCGGGGGAGCTGACTTCCTGAGCGAGTGAGGGATTCTAGAAGTCTGTTCCCGAAGCTGTATTAGAGCTCAAAAAAACTAGCATTCCCAGGAAACGTGCAGGGTGTTGCCCCACGCTCGGCAAACACAGGGCTACGCTGAAGGGCTTACGAGGCTGGATATGGCTTAAGAGGCCCAGAGCATCGTGGAGGTCCAGAAGCTTCTGAAACCGAGCAACGGTGGCTGACGCGAGGTGGCAAGGAGAACGGAAAAGCCTCCTGCCGGTAAACTAAAGCAGAACCGCGTCTGTGGCTTTTCGGAGGCCCTGCACGGGTCCGTTAGGCAAGGCTAATCAGGGCGTTACTTCGAGGCTAGTGCTCACGTTGAGGTGCACATTTGGTATAGAGCAGTGCAGGATGAGCTTCCAGCTAGGAAGAGGAAGCACAAGCTTTCTTTCGGGAAAACTCACTGTCTTCTCTGCAGCTTGCGGGCAGAGACTTAAACCCTGCCACACAAGTGCTTTTCAGGTTGCTTCCACGCCACATGAATGGAGCTTTCAAGAAAGGAAAAAAAGCCTTGTGCGATCCCTCTCCCAATGCCAGGGTGACTCGCAGCCTAAGGCCATGTTGAGCCTAGCAATTCAAAAGAGACACAAGTTACCCACAGCGCCCTTGGCCTCTTTACTTTTTTCTATACCCCCTTTTCGGTGTAGCCACCTGCCTAAACGAAGGATGCTGGAGTTTGCCCCAGAGACCTGAGCACGTTCCATAAGCCTGCAGTGCTACACCAGGAACTGTGCTTCAGTTGAAGTTGGAACGCACGCTGACACTCTCCTTGAGGAAATGGTGACTTCGCAGGAGAGGGGTTTGAAGGAAATCTGAGCAGAGTGTTTTTCTCAGGTGAGCTCACCTAGGGCAGGGGGGCCGACTTCCTTGGCGAGTTAGGTATTCTAGAACTCTGTTTTCCGAAGCTGTTTCAGAGCTCAGAAA
>NW_021159391.1:0-1088 GCF_002837175.3 Physeter macrocephalus
GGCAGTGAAAGCCCAGAATCCTAACCACTAGGCCACCAGGGAACTCCCAACATTCACATCTTGTGATCTAGGACCTCCGTGTTCTGACACACTTAGACCCAGACAGCGGAATTCCAAGGTGTCAAGAGAAGACTTGTCAGTGTGACGATGAGCAGACATCAATACATACTTTGCTCTCTGGAAGACTCAGATCCACTCATGGGCCCCATCATTTACCTAAAGCTTCACCCTGCAGTGTCCTCATAAAGGAAACAGAGATGAAGGGAAGACACAGCTGAAGCCTGAGTTAGGAACTGATAGCTCTGTCTCCCCTGTACCATCCAAGCTGTGAGTAAACTAAGTTTCTTTTTGTTTTTGTTTTTTTAGTTATTATTTTAAAAAAAAAAAAAACAGGATATAAATCTGGCTAGGTCCTAATGGGGAGAACCAAGGTTAGGATACAGTTTCTCAGGAAACTATTTTCCAAAGGGAAAAATATCCTGGTTCTCTGGAAGACAAAAAATAATGACAATCACCACTTAGACATCTCTTTCTAGGATGGCTGGGGGGCAAGTCTATGTTGGGGGTACTATTTCCTAACAATCAGATCTATGCCAAGCAGAGGTTCATCAACCCATTTTAAGCTTTCAACTTCACCAAAAATTTTTTTTTAAATCTTCTTCAACCTGTATGGATCATTTGCAGATGGAGAGTCAGGAGACAAGCCTTCAGAAACAGGCTTAACTCAAGCCCACCACAGCCCTAAACAATGTGAAAACACAGTAATATGAAATACAGCCTCTCAACTAGCACTTAGCTCAATAAGACAGGTCTGAATTCTGTAAATCTGCAAATAATTCAACTTTAGATTTTAAAATGTGACAGGCTGTATCACTAATCAGCTGTTCAAGTATTAGAAAGTGACTGATATTTGGGACAGTGGCTAGGTCATACATTCTTTCATAATGTTACTTTCATTTTAACTTAAATTTCATGATAACATAACAGCACAGAGTAAAATGTGCATGCACAAATTTAGAGCATTCATACATGAATGGAAAACTGTCTACAACAGCCATTTCTGTTATTTAAAAGTAAGGACATTAGGG
>NW_021159392.1:0-1088 GCF_002837175.3 Physeter macrocephalus
GGACAGAGAGCAAGAGAACAGCCATCTTGAGGGGCCTGACCCTACTCTCCACCCCTACATCCCCTGCACAACCCTTGCAATCCTGGTCCAGCCCACTTCCCCGATATCCCTGGGGTCAGGCCGGGGTGCACCGCCACCAAACACCACAAATGCAATCTAGACACCAGCAGCTAAGGAGCATCGCAAGTAAGCCAGGTGCTTATCGGGTCAATTTTTCATGTAAGTCCAGCGGAGGACCACCACGGCAGTCAGCAGTCAGACTCATCTCGCAGTGAGGCCACCACTGTCGCCCAGGCTGAGAACAGATTCCCTCCACTCAGGCTAGGGTCGAAACGTAAGACGTTGAACGGGCACAAGACAGGGAATATCGTGACCGTCAACAAAATGCGAACGGTAACAGCCCTGAGACAGCCCCACCCTGCCTGTGGCTTCTGTCCTGCCTGCAGGACCGCACCGCCCGTCCGCCCGCGGTCCCCACAGCCGGCGCCGAATGCTGAAGAGGTGGTTAAACAACGGGCCACAGGGGTAATATGATGGTGCCTTTCTCCAGTAGGGGCCCGGGTTAATTACCTTAGCGGCCTTCGGTGGGGCCGGGGAGGAGACGGGGAAACCTGTAAGCCCCTTTCTAATCCTATTCTCCGCGAAGCGGCGAACACAAACCACCGGGACTTACCTGCCAGTCCCAGGCCGCTTTATAACTGTTCCCGGGGGCAGACCCTGCGTCCAGGCCAAAAGTGAGTTGTTGTCCTGACAGGTGGCTGCCAACGGCCCTTTGGTCCCTCGGTGTCAACAGCTGAGCTAGTGTCGACCAGGTGCCTCTAGGTCAACAGGGCGTAGGCGCCGGGACGATGCCGCTGGGATGCCCGGGGATATTTCGCAGGGCTCGAGTCAGCCTCGTGGTGCACGTGCTGAGAGCAAGCTCCCCCCTGAATCGTTTAGGTGGCCCCTTCATAGCCCAGCAGTGGCGGGGTAGCCAGGCAGGTGGAAAATCGAGTGTATGGCATTTTTATCAGCCCGTCCCTGGACTTCGTGGTCCTTGGTGGCTGTCCATGTCCACGGGGTCCTGTAGGTCACGCACAGCTGCTCCA
>NW_021159393.1:0-1087 GCF_002837175.3 Physeter macrocephalus
GAACAACAGTGGACAAACAGGGTGGACGTGGGAACTCGAGACAGACTGAGAGAAAGGCAGCCACAGGAACTGTAAGAAGTTCAGGAAAGATTCTTGAGTGTGCTAGCCTAAGAACTGATACTTGGACCCAAATCAATAAGACTGCCCCAGAGTAGGGAGGCACCACCTGACCTGCGGGCTCTAAGCATACACTTCGCACCTTAAATATCTGTTGCATGTCTTCTGAATGTCAGTGTTCTCTGAGGAAGGAGAACAAAGGAGAAAGGCTAATGAATGAGGAGGCTTTGGAGGAGAAATCGTTCCGGGTTCCGGTGAGGGGAAGGCACCAAATGATGTCGCATCTTCTCTCCTTTAGGGGCCTTTCATCCCAGCCGCTGTGGATCTTGCAGCTGCTGTTCTTGTTTTGCTGAGGGCTAGGGGGTATTGCACCATACCTCAGGCAGTGGAGATATGGACTTTGTTTAACTCTTTCTTCTGCCGCCTTTCCTCTCCCAGCTGACACGTCTTTCCGTTTAACTCTTTCTTCTGCCGCCTTTCCTTTCCCAGCTGACACGTCTTTCCTGCAGTTTCCTGGCACACGTGACGCGGGCTGAAATTGACATGGAGAAGATGAGGTCCAGAGGAGGATGGAAACTCTTGAGCGGTCAGGATGTAGACAAGAGTTTGGCTAAGTGATCACTCTTGAGCAGAGGAGTATCCTTAAGCAAGTTGAAGAGAATATGCTTTTGGCTCCAATTCACTCACTCCTATTCTTGGCCTCAGTTTTAACTCTGTTTTCTCTGTATTGACCTTCTGTTCTTGGGACCAAAAGGAGGCAATTCCAAAGGTGACTTGGGCTGAAGTACCCACATGCAGAGGCTGTTCCGACTCAGGTTCTTCTTTTTCTGCTTCCAGGTCAGGTCAGAGATGAGGCCACCAGGCTAATGGAATGGGGCTCAGGATTACCTTGCCTTTGAGAAGGGCGCACCTTTGGGGCTCCCATTAGCGTGCCCTTGCTCTCTCCTTGCACGCTTACCCTCCCCTCCACATCAGTGTGCATTTTGCAGCACAAGCTATAGAGCTAAAGCCGTATTTGTTCAAGTACAGA
>NW_021159394.1:0-1087 GCF_002837175.3 Physeter macrocephalus
AACTGTCACCACCAGTCGTCTCCAGAACTTTTTCCTCATCCCAAACTGACACTCTGCACTCATCGCACAACTCCCCATCCGCCTCCCCCAGGCCCTGGAAGCCACCGTTCTACTCCTGTCTCTATGAATTTGACTCCTCTAGGTGCTCATATAAGTGGAATGCAGCATTTGTACTTTTGTGTCCCACTGACTTACTTGGCATAATGTTTTCAAGGTTCACTGAGATTGTAGCATGTATCAAAATTTCCTTCCTGTTAAAGGCCGAATAATATTCCCTTGTATACCACATTTGTTCACCCATTCATCTGTTGATAGACTTTTGGGTTCTTCCCATCTTTCGGCTCTTATGGATAATGCTGCTATGAACATGGGTATGCAATCGAGACTGTGCATTTTAAACAAATTCCCAGGAGGGACTGCTGTCTCTGGTTCTTGGACCTCACTTTGAGTAGCCAGTGGCTAAGGCCCTTGTTCCTAGATTAAGACCCCCTGGGTTTATGTCTTAGGTCTGCAATGTTTTACCTTGGGTAAATAATTTAACTTCACTGGTCTTAGTTTCCTCCTCTAAAATGGAGATAATAATGGGACCCCCTCAGAGAGCTGGAATGAGTATTAAATGAGATGATACATGTTAACTTCTTAGTACAATGCCTGGCATATATTAGGTTGAACCATATGAGATTGCCATTCTGATTGGTTAGAACTGGTCACACATCAGATATTTCATATGGTTCAACCTAATAACAAGCTTTTAGAATGGTTTAAATAATTGTTATTGAATAATGTTGATGTAACCCTCATCTCCAAATCATAGTTACTCATCTCCTTGCTATGGCTGTCTTCAAGGGGCTCCCATGGGGAAAAGTCACCATCCCCTTCTCACCCATCCCATCTGACCCCAGCCAGCAGTCACAGCTGCCACCCTGGCCTTACCTTTGCAGTGTGCCCCCTTACTCAAGCCCACCAAGGTGAGAAAAAGCCTGCGAGGGTCAAGTGGTGTTTTCTGCATTGTTCTGCATAGAGATGATTGTTTTTCATTTGTGTATATATATATATATATATATATATATATATATTTTTTTTTTTT
>NW_021159395.1:0-1087 GCF_002837175.3 Physeter macrocephalus
GCATGCAGTTATTTTTAGTCCCTTAGAGTTTCTTTGTATTTTTTGGCTTGAGGAAATGTTTGTGCAGATGCAAGCATTGCAGCACTGCTGCAAAGGTTCCCAGGTCCCAGCCTGTCTCATTTCCCCCTGAGAGACTCTACATCCTTATTCTTAAGGAGTGAGGGGCCAAAGGTCTCTTCTTTTGAAAATTCTTCCTGCTGGACAGGGTTTGCAGACCCTAGCCTACCCTAGAGGTATAGAAATCCCTTGCCGACTGTTCCAATGACCTGTAGGGACCTGGGCAACTCTCCACTGGAATGGGCTGAATTCCTTGAGCCCTCATGAGTCTTACTTCAAACTGTTAGAGCCTAGAAGACACAAACTTAACCAAAAGCTTAAACAAACAAGGGCTAGAAAGAACAACAATAGCCACTAAAGGGTCTGGAAAGGGAAGGAACCAGGTTAACTTTGGGAGGGCTTCTTTTTTTCTTCTTCTTATTTTTTAACTGTTGACCAGACAGTGAAGGCAATATCACCCCTGTTGAAATTGTGAAGCCACTCTGCCTGGGTGTATATTTCCTTAATATTAACTTTTACCTATCCTGTCACATTGATCCATGGGTAGCAGGAAGTATTAGTTATCCAAGTGCAGCAGGAAGTATTAGTTATCACACAAGCTCTGTCTTGTTCTGCAAGACAAAAGCCAGACAATTGTCAAGAACCACATCAGCCAAGGAAAAAAGAGAGGTTCCAAGTCTTGTTAAGGCTTCAAATAGGAGTCCAACGCACTGCATCATTTTACTTATCTGTCGATAGTGCCTATCTTTTGAATAGGTATCTCAGATTTTCCACTGACTCAGAGGCGTATTGTTCTTCTGTTGTGACCTGCGGGGTTTCTGGAGGTAAAACTTTAGTCTGGACAAATGTAAGCAACTCGATATATATCCCTTGAAGTTTGACAGCAGTAGGGGTGGCTAAAATTACTTTATAAGGACCCTTCCATCGTGGCAATTGTGGGTCTTTGGGCACCCCTGTTTCCATGTTTTAAGAAGAACTTAGTCCCCAGGGTTTATTTGTGAAGGAACTGCTCCTTCCTCTGTATTTTTAG
>NW_021159396.1:0-1087 GCF_002837175.3 Physeter macrocephalus
TCCTGTTTCTCAGTGTAGATCAGGGCTTCTCAGCCTCCTCAGAGCTGACATCTGGGTGAGGTAATCCTTTGTCAGGTGTGAGAAGAGCTGCCCGGTGCACTGTAGGCTGTCTAGCAGCAGCCCTGGCTTCTACCAGCTAGATACTAGTAGCAACCTCTCCTTCTCGGTTGTGAGAACCGAAACTATCTCCAGACGTTGCCAAATGTCCCCTGGGGGGCACAGTCACCCATTGTTGAGAATCACTCGTCTAGAATGTGTACTGCTTGAGGAGCAGAGCCATAGTTCTTTATCCTGGAAGCCAACGGTGTTTACACACAGAAAGTGCTCAGTAATTGGCTGAATGCCCAAATACGTGCATAAACAAATATCTGCCCAACACCAAAGTGACACACATACATTGAAAGGAAGGTACTCTGTTCCTTAAATGTTCTGACTTCAGAGCACTGCTTTTCTTGGTCTAAATACACTCCCAGAGGATCTTCACTGCTGTGGTTTCATGACTATGTTCATGACCCCCATGTCTGTATCTCCAGCCCAGACCACTGCCTTGCCTGCTAAATGTCTGTTTTTGAATTCCTCGCCGGCATCTCAAAGCAACATTTCTAAGCTGAACTCTCCCAGTCCCTCCATACATGCTTGTCCTGAAATCCTCGTCTCAGGGAATGTCATCATCTGTATTAGGTAGACCTAGAAATGCAGGAGTGAGCCGAGATGTGTCCTAAACACAAAACTTAGCATGCTCCTGTCCTTTCGATGGCTTCCATCACCCAGCCCCCACTGGCCTCTGCCCTTGCTCTGCCTGGAACAACAGTTACCTGTTGTCACTGGCACCCCATACACTCTTTGAAATCCTGGCTTTGCATGTGCTGTTCTGTCTGCCTGGGAACACTCTTTCCCTCTTATTCATTAGGGTAACTGCTTCTTCTCCTTTATTTTTTAAATTTTTTGTGGGGGGGTGGTCTTTGTTGCTGCACGCGGGCTTTCTCCAGTTGCGGTGAACGGGGGCTGCTCTTCGTTGCGGTGCGCGGGCTCCTCGTTACGGTGGCTTCTCTTGTTGCGGAGCACGGGCTCTAGGCACACGGGCTTC
>NW_021159397.1:0-1087 GCF_002837175.3 Physeter macrocephalus
ATGTGACTTGGAGGGTTTGGGTTGTGTGTTTTTTTAAAGATAGCAATAATGACTGAACCTCACTCATCCTTGATTCATTCATCCAGTAACTCTGTGATTACCATGTGCCCTGTACTACACTGGGACTTAAAAATCAAAACACAGATAGGGATATGCTCTTCCTTGAGAGATTCACAATTTACCAGGTATACAAAGCATAATACACTGTGATAAATACAACAAAAGAAGTAAGTATAAAGAGCCATGTGAGCTGGAGGAGAGAGAAAAATGGGATGAGGATGTTTGAGGCAGCCTTCATAGAAGATGTGCTATTTTAGCTGTTCCTGGAAGGATAAACTGAGTAGTGTTGGCCAAGGGAGGATAAACTGAGTAGTGTTAGCCAAGGGAACAACATATGCAATGAATGTAGTTTGAGAGAGCTTTGATTTCTTAAGAGGTGAGTGTGGCTGGAGTATAGGACATGGATGGGGTGACAGGAGATGGCACTGCAGGAGGAGGTTGAAACGAACTTGTAACAGGTCCCATGGACTTGATAATGAGCATGGACATCAATCTGTGGCTACAGTGACACGTGTTATGGAGTGAATGTTTCAGCCCCCCACCCAAATCCGTATATTGAAATCCTATCCTCCAGTGGGATGGCATTAGGAAGTGGGGCCTCTGTGAGCTAATTAGGTCACGAATCCTTCATGAATGGGATTAGTGCCCTTATAAAGGAGAGCACTTTCACCCTCTTTCCACCATGTGAGGACACAATGAGAAGACAGCAGTTTGCAACCTGGAAGAGGGCCCTCACCGGAAACTGAGCATGCTAAAGGAAATGAAATGAAATAAAATAAAATAAAATATGACACAAATGAATATAACTACAAAACAGAAACAGACTCACAGACATAGAGACAGACTTGTGGTTGCCAAGGGAGAGGGGTTGGAGGAGAGATGGATTGGGAGTTTGGGATTAGCAGATGCAAACCAGTATGGATAGAATGGATAAACAACAAGGTCCTACTGTAGAGCACAGGGAACTACAGTCAATGTCCTGTGATAAACCATAATGGAAAAGAATATGGAAAAGAATATATATATA
>NW_021159398.1:0-1087 GCF_002837175.3 Physeter macrocephalus
TGGAATCTAAAAAATACAACAAACTAGTGAATATAACAAAAAAGAAACAGGCTCACAGATATAGAAAACAAACTAGTGGTTACCAGTGGGAAGAAGGAAGGGAAGGGGCGAGGGAGGTAGGTGTAGCAGATTAAGATGTACGAACTATTATGTATAAAATAAATAAGATCGAAGGATATATTGTGCAACACAAGGAATATAGCTAATATTTTTATAATAACTGTAAGTGGAATGTAACCTTTAAAAATTGTGATTACTATGTTGTACACCTGTAAATTATATAATATTGCTCATCAACTATACTTCAGTAAAAAAAAAAAATCCAAAACAAATTAAAAACATAAATATGTTGAGGAAGAAAAAATCATACAGCTCAGGAAATGCCAGATGGAAGAAATGCGTAAGGCAAGGTATGGGGGAAGGGGCACAGCACTTCCATGTCCTCTCCAGACAGGCCACCCTCCTAGCACCTCCACACATTCACCAACATAGAAGCGTTTTGAACCCTGTCATTTACTATTTTTATGGTGGCTTAATTTTGGGGTATAGCTGACTAAACCATTGGCCATTGGTGATTAATTCAAAGTCCAAGTCATCTCCTCTCCTGGAGGTTGGAGTGCTTCAAGTTCCAACCCTGTAATCACTGGTTAGTTCCACTGGCGGCCAGCCCAGGTCCTGAAGCTATCCAGGAGTCCAAGACACCAGTCATCTCATTAGCATACAAAAAGACACAGTGTTTCAGAGAAACCAAAGGTTTTAGGAGCTGTGTGCCAGGAAATGAGGACAGAGACTAAATATTATCAAGAACCAGGGCCAAGACCAAATATATATTTCTTATTATGTCACACATACACTCTATGTGCTTTAACTTTTCCATCTGTAAAACAAGGATGGTGATAATGGGACCTAATTCATAAGCTTATGGTGATGTAGTGAGGGTTCAAATGGTCATTTACATGTAGTGTAAAATAACGCCTGGCATACCATAAACTCTCTAAAAATTAGCTATTTTTTAATTCTTAATCTTCATTTCTGAGTAAGTGAAAGAAAGAGATAAAAGATTGAAAAGAGGGCTTCCCTGGTGGCG
>NW_021159399.1:0-1086 GCF_002837175.3 Physeter macrocephalus
CTGCATCGGCAGGCAGATTCTCAACCACTGCGCCACCAGGGAAGCCCAAGTTGAACAGTTCTAAAGAGTTACAACTGGGTCCCCTGTTGCTCTTAGAACCACAGTGGAGCAGACTTTTCTGTGATTTGAATGCTCTGGGAAAGCACTGCACGTTCATCACCTCTGCTTCCATCTTCTACCCCAACACCTTGTCCCCGCTCAGCCCGAGCCTGAAATTCACTCTCAGAGCATTGTCAGTCCAGTAATCCTCTAGAGGCAGAAGATGACATAGAGCCAAATCACCCAGAAAGTTCTTTTTTCTTTTTTTAAGCCACAGAGACTTCCTTCCCATGGGAGATGTATCAGAATGGTCTGGAAGAACAGAGTGACTTCTATAATTCTAAAGACTGACCAAGAGGTGCTTACTCTCCTCCTCTTCCCCTTCCTTCACTATGCACCCCTCCTACAAACACCCTGAGACTATGTTGGGAATGAGGGCTTTAAGCTAAGCCTGTGATTACCAAGAGAAAAGGTCAACTAATCAAGTCACGAACCTCTTGCTGATAATGGTTTTTACTTCTTTCCTTCTTATTCAACCTCAGGCAGCTTTTGGAATAGAGTAGTCACCTTCTAAAATGAGGCTCTGATTAAAACCTACAGTGACTCTCCCTCATCTCAGAATGAAGCTCTAACTTCACAGCCTGTAGGCTCATCTACTGCAGTGTCTCTACATGTTCCCTATCATATAATCTCACTCTAAGTTAAGGGACTACACACCCTTCCCAGTTGGTGCTTCAGACATGATATCCTTTTGCCTT
The DNA here is from genome assembly GCF_002837175.3 of Physeter macrocephalus. Classification (NCBI taxonomy): domain Eukaryota; kingdom Metazoa; phylum Chordata; class Mammalia; order Artiodactyla; family Physeteridae; genus Physeter; species Physeter macrocephalus. Next base: position 798 of record NW_021159399.1, read on the forward strand.
GAGCGCGGTTAACATGCCCACGCTTCCTCTCACTCGTCACGATTCACCCAAGAGCACCTTTCTCCAGGAACCCTTTTGAAACCTCCAAAGCTGGGTTACGTGCTCATCTTAGGTCAGCACCTCTTGCAAACCTCCTGGACAGCACTTCTTATCACACTGTATTTGGAGCAAAGAGTCTGGCTCTAGTTTTTGGGTGTTTGACTGCAGATAGCTTTTAAGCCCCATTCTTTCTTTCCTTTGTGTCCCACATTTGGACAAGCTGATAAGAAAGCCAGGGTGTTTCTCCTTT
>NW_021159400.1:0-1086 GCF_002837175.3 Physeter macrocephalus
TGGCTGGACTAATAATAAAATGGACACAAGACAGATTAACAGGAGAAAAAGAAACAATTTTATTTATGTGCACAGAGGTCTCATAGAAATGGGACCTAATAAGTAACCAAAGCAGGCAGCTTTTATTCTTTTTAGACAAAGAAACAATACATTTGTGAGGAATTGACAAAACAAAGAAATTTAGACTTTGGGTACTTAATTAGTGAAGAATCTATACAGAGTTTTGGCTTAGGGAAGTAAATTAAAGAAGTAACAAGGTTTGTTTTTACAGGCTTTTCAGCTCTGAATTCCCCATCTCTGGCACTTTTAAGGGTGTCCCTTCTACCTTTCAGATGCAGGGAGTGCATCTTTCATATGAGATTATTTTCCTGCTTTCAGGGAGACAGGAGGGTCAAAGTGTCTCTCTTGCTGGCTCTTTCTTAAGCAACTTTAATTCACAATAATTAACATGCCATTGAGGCACATTTTGGGGTGGCCTGCCCTGGGCCGCCATATTGAAACACTACCTGCCATATTGAAACTGCCCCACTATTTGTATTAAAAAGACCCATGTCATTATACATTAGATTCTTTACAGGGTGACAATTAATTAATATTTTTAAAGCTAAATCGAGGGCGAAAGCCCAACTCAGCTATTTTTTTTTCCCTAACCCTAGGGCACAGGGAGCTATCCCCAAAGAATCACTCTCAGAAGAAAGACCTAGGTAATCACTTAAGACTGAGGTCAGAGAATGGACCCCTGAAATACAAAGCAGCATACCTGGAGTAGAAGTCATGGTCACATGAGCTGGTCAGGTGTTTTACACTAAGGGTATCAGGTGTAATACACTTATTACTGAGCATTCTACCAGGTAGAGTTATTAAGACCTCTTTTCCAACTAATAGTGCAGAGTGTGTAGGTTACCTGAACATGCCCTCTGACTTTAAAAGAACACTTAATATTCCACAGAGTTTAACTACTAAATATATTCTTTTTTGTTTAATTTTTATTTTATATTGGTGTATAGTTGATTTACAATGTTCTGTTAGTCTCAGGTATACAGCAAAATGATTCAATTATACATATATCCATTCTTTTTCAGATTC
>NW_021159401.1:0-1086 GCF_002837175.3 Physeter macrocephalus
CACACAGTCGCCCCAGGAACAGAAGAGCTCGTACTACAGTAAAGGCATCTCTTTGAGACCTCATTATCCCACCCCTAGTTAGATCCCAGAGCACACCCAGACCCAGGCCTCATTCTTCAGAGTCTACTCCCCTAACTTTAGGAGTATACCTATGAGAAAGACCGACATCCATTATGACCCCGAGAGCTCCCCCAGAACCTGAAGCCTTCCTTCTTAGAGCCCCCTCCCCAGATCACCCTTCTCAGAAGGCTTTCCTCACACCAGCGCTCCCAGAGCCCCGAACCCTGTGCCCCCTTCTCTGGGGTTCCAACCGTAAAGGTCCCTCTCAAATTTCAGGAGCTTTCGCTCCAGAAAGCCCTCTCTCAGAGGTCCCCCTTTTCAGAGGCTCCTCCTCAACCAGGAAGACCCCGCGCCCAGGCCTGCAACCGCTCCAGTGCTCACTGACCCGAAACACCTCCAGCTTCACCCCCATCTCCCTCTTTTCAGGCTTCAAAGCCGCTTCCGCCCAAAGCCAACCATCCTGCAAAACAGCAGCTCATTGGGAGTCCGAGGGCTCCACTGCTGAACCTGATTGGTCCGATGAGCTTCGAGATGACGTCATATTCGGGCGCTTCTTCTCTGCTTCCGGTAGCTAGGCGTCTACGTGAAAGTCAACAACGCAGGGCGCGCAATCGAAAAGGGTTCAACCAATAGGAAATGGGCCTGGTTCTAGGGGGCGGGCCTTCAGCCGGAGACGTCATTATAACGCGACTCCTGCGCGTACCTGGAGTGCCAGAAAGATGGTGGTGATGGCGCGCCTCTCGAGGCTGGAGCGGCCGGACCTTGTCTTCGTGAGTCCGCGGCGGGCCCGGGGGTGGCCTGCCTGGGGGCACTGGGGCTTAGATGCCTCAGGAGATTCGGGCCTGGCCGCCCGGGGGATTTAGGCCAAAGTTATGCCGGTCTGAGGGCAGGAGGACCCTTACGGGCCGGAGACCGGATCATGATGTACGGACCAGGCAAAGGAGCAAAGGTCTGGTGTTAGAGCCCAGGTGACCTGAGCAAAGAGCAGGTGGTTCAAGTTAAGGGCCTGGCGTCCCGGGCTGAAAT
>NW_021159402.1:0-1086 GCF_002837175.3 Physeter macrocephalus
TGCATCGGCAGGCGGACGCGCAACCGCTGCGCCACCAGGGAAGCCCTAAGGTCTGGCTTTTAATTTTGCATATCTAGAATCTTGATCTGGTTAATGCATCTGTGATGGTTAATATTTTGTGTCAACTTGGCTGGGCCCCAGTGCCCAGATATTTAGTCAAACGTGACCCTCAGTGTTCCTGTGAAGGTGTTTTAACATTTAAATCAGTGGACTTTGAGTAAAGCAGAATGCCCTCCATTACGTGGGTGGGCCTCATCCAACCAGGTGAAGGCCTTAAAGACACAGAGACCAAAAAAAAAAAGAGACCAACCTCCCCAGAGCAAGAGGGAATTCTGCCAGCAGACGGCCTTCAGACTTGAACTGCAGCACTGGCTCTTCCCAGGGTCTCCAGCCTGCTGGCTAACCCTGCAGATTTTGGACTTGCCAGCCCCCGTAACTGTGTGAGCCAACACCTTAAAATAAATGTCTCTCTCTATATATACATACACATCCCATTCTTTCTGTTTCTCTGGAGAACCCTGACTAACATGGCACCCGTAAAAGAACAGACTCAAGGAACGCGCTACATGAGCCAGACTCTGAAAGAATTCAGCAAGGGGAACTCCTTCCAGGGGGAGACTTTTGCCGACGCAGCTGGTCACCCGCTTTACGGGAAAGAGAAGTAACCTGAGATAAGAATCTATATAGATTCACAGACTGTGATAAATAGCTTCACTGGTTGGGCAGAGACCTGGAAGAAAAAGAGGACTAAAACCAAGCGTATAGGTTTTTGTATCACATGCAATGTTCACTGGAGAGCATTCACCATGGAAGAGGCCACCCCAGTACTGACACAACAGGCATATGACCAGAGTAGCCATGGCAACAGTGATGAAGGCTGTGCATGGGCGCCATTTACCAAGACTCATCTAGCTGTTGCCACTGCCACCAACATAGACCAGTGTCAAGCCCCACATATGGTACCATCCCTCAAGGAGACCCACATACCGCTTGGCGGCCAGTTGGTTACATCGGACCCCTTCTACCCTGGAAGGCTCAGCAATTCATCTAGACCGGAATTAATGATAATCCAGGTACAGGTTTGCT
>NW_021159403.1:0-1086 GCF_002837175.3 Physeter macrocephalus
GAATTACAGTGGTAGGTTACTAGTCTCTTGACTGGTGAAAGAATGTAAACTATCTTTCTGCAAACATAAACTTCAGATAAGCTGATCTGATTCCTTCTATCATCTCTTAATAGTCCATTAATAAAAAAGGATTGCACAATAAGAGCAGGGCAACCCAGCTTTATTGCTGTTAAGACACATTCATATTTTAGATAAACCCCAAATATTTACTGTTTGGTTAATGGAAGCTGTTGCATGAAGACAGTTCTAGAGATTATCATGTTATTTGGATAAGCATTTAATCTTTTAAAAGTGTAATACCAATTTTTTACGTATCAGAGTTAAAAATATGTAGATTATATGAATTATCTTATTAATTGGTTTCAAAGTCTTGCTAGCAAATACTATATATAAGGTTTAAAAAAATATGAATGGATTGCCTCTCTTGATATTATCTTGCTTAGACGTGGTAATAATAATCGTTTTGAAAATGAGAGCCTGAAATATCGGAGTAGGAAAGACTCTTCAAGCATCCAGACTTCTTTTACATATCAGAAGGCAGAGCTTAGAGAGACTTTAGAGTGATTTGCAGCTGAGTTCAGACTAGAATCCAAGTCCCACGGGGCCACATGACACACTTCTTCCACAAAGCCACCCAGACTCCCTATTTATTTATATCTGTAGTGTTTGCCCATTTTCTTCTAAAATCAGCCATAGATAGTAAAGGCACATGCCTACCATTAGTTATTCAAGATTAACTTAAAAGATTACCATAGGTAATCAATCCAAGTTCTGATCTGATGTTTTGATTTGCTTGAAATTTACACAATGCATTATGTTTTTCTTTTTCTTCCATGTCTGTGTTTATTGATTTCTTCCATTTTTAAAAGTCCTAGTGCTTTGATAAAAATTAGCCTCCATTGGATAAACCTAACCTTATCATTGTACTTGCAGAGGTAAAGGAGTAGCAAGACAAACCCCGTTTTCTGGACTGGGCCTTATTCCCATTTATTGGAGCAATGTCCGTTGCCGAGGAGATGAAGAAAATATACTGCTTTGTGAAAAAGATATCTGGCAGGGTGGGGCGTGTCCTCAGAAGATGGCAGC
>NW_021159404.1:0-1086 GCF_002837175.3 Physeter macrocephalus
TTTGGTAATTCTAGCAATATTGCACACTTTTTCATTATTATTATATTTGTTATAGTTATCAGTGATCTCATGTTACACTACCACTCACTGAAGTCTCAGATGATGGTTGGCATTTTTAGAAATAGAGTATTTTTAATTAAGGTATGTCCTTTGAAAAATAGACATAATGCAAATGCAAAGTTAATAGACTATGGTATAGTCTAAACTTAAATTTTATATATACTGGGAAATCAAAAAGTTAGTGTGAGTTGCTTGATTACGATATTTGCTTTATTGAGGTAGTCTGGAACCAAATCCATGATATCTCTGAGGTATGCCCCTGTAGTATTACGGACTGATTTTAGATCAAATACAGTTAAGTTCTGAGGAGGAACAAGTAATCCATAAGCACACAGTAATCACAACACTAATTATTTTAGTTACTTTGGTTTTTATCCTTCTTCAGCTCAGCTAGTTGTGTACATAGAGAGTCTTATAGACTTATAGATAGACCTTATCTTAAGATCTGATTTATGCTTATCTTACAGAGCGTAGACAGTACCATGGGGACAAAAACATAGTTAAAGGAGTTTTGGCATCCTCTGTGAATTTGCCTGGCATTGCAGTAACCTAAGTAATCACTTTCTGGATCAAAATTCAATGTGATTTCTTCTCGTTTTAAAGCCTCAAATTTGTTCTTTATCTTAACTCCGTTCCTCTCATTGGGTTGTTCATTATCAATTGGCTTCTGATTGAAAAGAAAGACCTGGAAAATATTAAGAAAGAATTGATTTTCTCCAATTAATTTGTGCTCTGTCTTGTTTTAGTTTTTAGGATAAAAAGTTTGAAAATTATTTCATATTTCATTAGTATTATTTTTCAAAATGAATCAGAAAACTATTCTCTTTTGGCTTAGGGAAGATTTTAAACTTTTCCACAATGGAATTTAGCCTCAGAAGTAATATTTTGAATGAATGATTCTTGACCCTAATTTTTCTAATACATAATATTACATATTTTAAACATTTTAAAAAGCACAACCCACTTCAGCATTTTGTTTTCACTTTTTAAAAAATAACAGTACAATTTCCTTAAATAACTGTTCTT
>NW_021159405.1:0-1085 GCF_002837175.3 Physeter macrocephalus
TTGCGGGTCACAGAGCAGGGGGAGGTGGGGAGAGTGCACGTGGAGGACAAAGGGAACACGGGTGGCACAGGCCTGCAGCCAAGGCCAGGGCCCTGGCATTTATTCTGAGTTAGGTGGGGAGCCACAGGGCGCAGTGAGCGGAGAGATGACAAGGTCGGATTTGCATGTTTGAAGTGTCATCTCACCGCTGTGGGGACAGTGGACTATAGAGGGCCAGTGAGGCCGGTGGGGAGGCGTCTGCAGGGTCCAGGGAGAGGTGACGGTGTCTCGGACTACCTGGGGGCTGGGGGGGGCCTGTCTTGGAGTCAAAGCAGAAAGGCCACACTGAGGGCTTCCCGGTGGCACAAGGACCGGGGATGGGCTCAGGCTCGTCTTGAACTTGAGTGGCGGCTCAGTCGTGCGGAGAAGCAGCCTGGACGCCTGAGCAGATGGGGGCGGGGTTCAGGCGTCACGAGACGGTGGGAGTCCGAGCTGGAGCCTGACCGAGAGCCCCTCTCGCCCTGTGCCTCCCGAGAAGGTCCATCTCTGGCCTCGGAAGGGGCAGCAGAGAGATTGAGGCGCCCCCCGACGGCTGCGCCAGGGCAGCGCTGCCCTCACGCTTATCCTGCCGTCCAGCAGGAGGAAAGGCGCTGGGGCGAGAGCAGCCGTCCTGCCTGAGGAGCGATGGCTCCTGAGAGGTCGCCTTTGCCTCCCGCCCCTGCCCGAGAGTCACTAGAACTGGCCTGGAGCGAGCAAGACTCCACCCGCGGAGGCACCGCAGGCCGGACCTCGGTCCTCCCTACGGGGGCGCACGGGCAGGGCCGCCCCTCAGCCCCAGGGCCCGGCAGCCTCGCCGAGGGCCGCCCCGCCCTGCAGGAAGGTGACCCGCTGCAGCGCGGACGGGAGCAGCGCCGTCCGCCTGAAACCCCAGCCCCAGCCCTTGCCGCCGTGGGACCCGGAGGAGTCGCCTCCCCTCTGAGGACTCAGTCTCCCCATCTGTAAAAAGATACATGTGATACTTTATCGTCAGAGCAACAGAGTCACTCTGTCAACGTGTGAGCGAGACGCGTCCTCCGCGCGGGTCCAGTTTCCTTGTCTGGAGGCTC
>NW_021159406.1:0-1085 GCF_002837175.3 Physeter macrocephalus
TTCTTTTGTGTGTGTGTGTGTGTGTGTGTGTGTGTGTGTGTGTGTGTGTCCATCTGTCTGTCTTGTGGGGAAATATGATGAAGTTGAAGATTCTAAGATTGGATGTTGAAGCAGAAGCCTTAAAGATTGAGACAGGCAGGGATAGCACTCTATCCTCGTCAAAAGTCTGAGCATGTTATAAAAGGATGATTTTCCTGTATGTTAGAAGAAATAGACTGAATGGTTCTAAACTAGGTAAGAGAAAGTGGGGAGGCGGATGGTAATTTCCCTGCTTTGATTAGTTTTTCAACATTAGCAGACAAAAACATAGAAAAGGGATGGATATGTAGTTCTTCAAACATTCTTTTATTCCAGTAAAAATTATTCTTCTACGATTAGTTGCCCTATTTATTCTATTCAAAATTACTTGCACCAGAAGAATGAAAATGGACCAGTGTCCCACCAGTATGGAGCTCCAGGTTCTTAACACCTCAGTGTTTAAAATAATCTAAACTTTGGATATATTTAGGCCATGTTGTCTTTCCAAGTACTTTGATGCATAAATGTTTCTAATTGGCATTCTACTATGCCTAAAATTAAATAGAAACTGCTCTTATGCTCTGTGTAGAAAAGGTCTTGGAGAGTTTTAAAGAATTTTAAATTTGTCACAATTTGTTTTAAAAGAATCCAAAATTGCACTTGAATTATATCATAATTTTCAAAGTATTGAAGTATTTTAAAATCAAAATGCAGTCTTATTACTTTTAAAATCTGTCATCATCAGATTAATAGCAGAGAATTAAATGATTCTGCTTTGTGTTTCATTTAAGTTTTATGAAGGTTTTAAATATCTTATTAGAACTGGGGAGGATAATCTTAACAAAGAAAAAGAAGTTGTAATTATTTTATGGTGAACATTCATTCAAGCATATTTATTAAGTTACTCCTCTGGGCAAGGCAGTGTGCTAGCTATTCTGGTATATCAAAATAAATATGTAAAGTCAAAAGAGAAATATAATCTCAAAATGTTTATTGAAAAACTACTTCATGTATCTGTGTTTTTCTTAATCTTAAAGTTTATTTGAGGAGACTAAACAAAGACACAC
>NW_021159407.1:0-1085 GCF_002837175.3 Physeter macrocephalus
AGAAACTCTATTCCACCTTCCATTTCTAGCTGGCAGACCACACACAACACCTCTCCATCTATGGGCTCATACTGATATATTGATATGATAGAAAAAATTTTTTCTTGATCAAACCAAATACAAGAAAGTGAGCCAGCTGTCACAGAAATATTGAGGAACTCCTGCAAATTGTACAGCTGCTAGGATAAGATCAATAAAGGATAAGAGTTGGGAAAATCACAGCCCAAAGACAAACAATCAGAGTAGTCCTTAAGGGTGCAACATAGCCTGAATGAGCAGAGGGTGCATCATCAGGCCAATAAACTACAAAACTGTAATAGGAATCACAGTGTTAATCATACCTTTGCTCTGTCCCCAGGCTTAAAGAGCTTAAGAGACTGGCAGCAGAATGTTATGCCCCCAGGATAAACTAGGAATAATGGGGATGCGACTGGGAAAGGGAGTTGGTATAGGAAACAGGGCCTGAGTGAGTTTGAGAAAAATCACTGTCTACTTCCACATTAGACAAGGTGGAAAGAGGTATCGGAGGTCTTAGTCCCATTTAGGTGCAAAATAATTTAAAGTTCTCTAACCCCGGAGTAAAGTTCTGTTACTCTGGAGACTGTGGGAACATGCACCTTCCTTGCTTATGGACCCTATGGGAAAAATCTGTCCACGCATTTACTTTTACAGGAGCCCTAAGTAAGACATCCCAATCAAGAGAGAAGCCTATTGAGGACACAGACTTTTAAAACCTGCAGAGAAAACTGCATATAAGGTACCCATATGAATCAAACCACTCCTCCATTTATAATCAGGATCACAAGACATCTGAGAAAATCAATTTTCATTAAAAGGATGAACCCAATATGACCCCAAAAGAAATAGAAATGATTAAAGAAAATGAAAACAATTTTTAAATATTCTAGTATTTAAAATTAGAATGAACATATCTTTATTAGAATTAAAATATCTTTAGAGATATTTTAGTGGATGTTGAATATACATCCAAATAAATTAGTGATTATAACTGGAGGTTTGTACCTCTTTAAAAAAAACAAAAATTAATCAAAAATTAATTAATTAATGAAGTGTAATTGTTGCTG
>NW_021159408.1:0-1085 GCF_002837175.3 Physeter macrocephalus
AAAAAAAACAAAACATAAAGTTGAAAAAAAAAATAAGAGAAAATTACAGTCTTCCTCTTGCTCCTTCACCAAATAACCCAGTAATTGGAGGCTCACAAACTTGAGAGATCCACCTGGTTTTCAGTACAACCACCTCTGTAGAAGTAGAGAATGTGCCAGAAAGGAGTGAGGAGATTTGGGTTAACTGGCTGTGTGACCTCGGACAGGCCACTTGTCCTCCATGTGCTTTGGGAGATGAAGGTGTCCCTAGACTCACTGTCAACTTTGGAAGGTACCCTGGCCATCTTGATCATGGGAGGGAGCTGAATCGTTTCCCCCTGAGGGCCCAGGTGGTTTATCTTGGCTCTTGGATGTACAAAGAGGACTTGGATCCTGTCTATGTCTGTCTGCTTCATGGACTGAGCAGTCTTTTGAAACAAACAGAGGAAGCTCTACTTGCCCACCTTGCTGGGTTTTCCAACCGTCGGCAGACAGGCCGGCTTCCTTTATGATGGTGTGAGATGGTCCAGGAGCCTGAGAGCACATGGTCATCGAGTTAATGGGTCAGACCTGGAGGCCACAGTGGGTGGTTCTCCAGCACCAGCCTGCCCTGGTCTGCCATCTGCTCTCCCCAGCTCTCCAGCAGCGGCACTCCTGAGCTGACCTTCATTAAACTCCTGGCCATATGCTTATCCCTTTCAGTTCTAAAGCTCACATGTTTACTCCACCTAGATGAGAGGCCAGACAGCTTGAGTTTGTCTCTGTCTCCCCTGCAAGCACTCTCATGTGGGCTTTAGAGATTGGGGGTCTCACTACGCCCTGAGATGTCATCAACATTATTATTAACTATAATAATCACAATGCATATTTATGAAGTGCTTACTATGTGCCAGCTACACACTAAATCTTTTTATTCACTATCTTAACACATGAATCCTCATATCATCCCTATGAGACAGATACTATTAATCGTCCTAATTTTATGGATGAGAAACCCAAAGCTTAAGGAGCTTACGTAACTTGCTCAATGCTACACAGCAATTAAGTGGAAGAGATGGAATTTGAAGGGTCAGTCTGACCATATATTTAACCACTTACACTACTGC
>NW_021159409.1:0-1085 GCF_002837175.3 Physeter macrocephalus
TATATATATGTATAATTGAATCACTTTGCTGTACACCTGAAACTAACCAGCGTTGTAGATCAACTATACTTCAATTAAAAAATAAAAATTAAAAAAAATTTAGGAAGTTGCATTTTAATACTGAAATAAAGTTTGGGGTTTTCCAGGTTGTTGTTTTTTAACCATGGAACTTTTCATGTTCTTGGGATGTGTATGATAGGAACGGGGTAGGTGGGTGTGATTCTGGGTGATGTGTATATGCATTGTCTGTGCAAATTTGTTTTCAGAAGCACAAACTTTTAGAGGCTAATAGTCAGCTGCAGGGGCCCCTCACCTTAGAGATTTGCTTCTAGATGTGCAGGGATCGATGTAAATGAGGTTGTGTGGACTAGCCACTGGTTAGTGTAATTACCTGACATGGCACTAACTAGCTGGGTGCAGCCGAGGCAGGGAGGAAAGCAACACCCAATGCACCTGTCCCTGTGCTGTTATAGCACAGGGAGGCCAGAGCTGTGTAAACAGGACCAAGAGCAGTGCCTCTTGCCTTCCTTCCAGCCTCGAGGGCTGGGCTCTGAAGGCAAGGAATTCTCAAAGGATGGGATCGGCTTCCGCAGTCCCAGGGACAGAGCCCAAAGAAGAGAGAAAAGACTAGAACATGGTTAGTAAACTACAGCTGGCAGGCCAAATGTGGCCTGCCACCTATTTTGGTACAGTCCACAAGCTAAGAATGTTTCTTACATTTTTAAATGATCAAAAAATTCAAACAAGAAGATTTTGTAATGTGTAAAAATTATACAAAATTCGAATTTCAGTCCCCATCAGTAAAATGTTATTGGAACGCAGCCAAGTCCATTCGGTTTTGTTTTGTCTATGGCTGTTCGCCATTTTACAGATGAAGAAACTGAGGTCCAGGAAAGTGAAATAAATAAGTTATCCCCAGATAGGCTGAGCCCAGATCTACCTGTCAACAGAAACATCGTAACTCTGACAAGTCTTCATCTTTTTTTAATACTTATATATATATTCTATATATATTTATATATATATATTTATATCTGTATTTATATATTTTATATATTTTTTATATTTATAATTATATATATTAA
>NW_021159410.1:0-1085 GCF_002837175.3 Physeter macrocephalus
CCAGAGCATCCAAAGCAGAAATCCTGTGGTTTAATAAGCCTTTCAGGTGATTTCAATGTACCCTAAAGATTAAGAGCCTTAAAGTAGACTAAATTCAGCTGGTGTAAAGAAATCACAAAGAAAGAGGCATAGAAACAAAAGCTAAAAAAAATAAAGGGAGATAGGAGACAAATTACAAATAGTCCACAACTTTACTTAAGGTGGACCAGTTGACATTCAACTAAGCAGAGACAAATATTATTTATACACATAGATACTTTGGTCACCAAAACAAAGCTTTAAAAAAACCCACAGAATATTAAACAATCTCATCTTGAGGATCTCCTAAGAGATAATTCCATTTCTCTGGACTCAGCCTGTGGTCCAACTAAACCAAGGACATCTACCCCAATTCTTTCAGTTCCTCTGTTCTTATGGAACATGATTCCTTACCAGACCTTCGGAGACAGGGAGACACAGTCATTTACTTAAAGTAAAGGTAGGAAAACTAGGATTGGATACTTGAGTTGTACAGAACAGATGTGTAACAGTTACTAGATCTATTTCCAGGGTTTGGATTCCTCTATTTATAATCACATAACTGTAAGTGCATTCTGAAAATTTTTAATTCAACAACTTCTAAAAAGAAACCTCACAATTCCCTATGATGTCATTGACCTATTGTATTTCTCTCCGAAAAATAAATATAGCCACTAATCTTTCTGTTATTGGTATCACCATTTTTTCAAATTAGTTATCTTGAAGTCGGATAGTTTGGTTTAACACTCCCCTTTCTTCCTGGCCTCCTCATTTTCGCTAATTATCTGCTGTAACTTCTGGTGTGAACTTACGTCTCCTGAATCTATTGAATCCTTTCCATTTATTTTTCCATGAGTCTAAGTTCTAGGCCCCCAAACTGGTCTATCTCCAGCTGCCCATTCATTCATCACACAGGCCACCACAATATCAATCTCCTAAAGGACTATTCTCCCTATTATTTCTTACCTTCAATGAATCCCCATTCGGACTCTTAAAATCTTTAGCCTGAATCCAGGCCCCAATCTACCTTTAACCTACATTACAAATGACTCCAAGGATCCCACGCT
>NW_021159411.1:0-1085 GCF_002837175.3 Physeter macrocephalus
CTGGTGGCGCAGTGGTTAAGAATCCGCCTGCCAATGCAGGGGATGCAGGTTTGAGCCTTGGTCTGGGAAGATCCCACATGCCGCAGAGCAACTAAGCCCGTGACCCACAACTGCTGAGCCCGCGTGCCACAACTACTGAGACCCATGCACCTAGAGCCCATGCTCCGCAACAAGAGGCCACCACAATGAGGAGCCCGCGACCACAACAAAGAGTAGTCCCCACTCGCCACAACTAGAGAAAGCCTGCACGTAGCAACCAAGACCTAATGCAGCCAAAAATTTAAGAAAATAAATAAATAAGTTTATTTTTTTTAAAAATTATTACTAGAGACAAAGAATGACATTTTAAAAGGGGTCATTTCATCAAGAAGATATAACAAACATATAAGCACCTAACAACAGAGCCCCAAAATACATGAAGCAAAAAACAGACTTGAATGGAGACAATTCAACAATAATAGACTTCAATACTCCACTTTCAAAAATGGACAGAACAACTAGACAGAAAACCAAGGAAATATAAGACTTGCACAACACTATAAACCAACTAGTCCTTACAGAAATCCACAGATCACCCAACAACAGTAGAATGCAGATTTTTCTCAAGTGCACATGGATCATTCTCCAGGAGAGACCATGTTAGGCCATAAAACAATTCTCAAAATTTTTAAAGCACTGAAATCATACAAAGTATGTTGAGCGCAATGGAATTAAATTAGAAATCAATAACAGAAGGAAATTTGGGAAATTCTCAAATGTGTGGAAATTAAACAACACACTCCTAAATAACCAACTGGTCAAAGAAGAAATCATAAGAGAAATTTTTTAAATATTTTTAGATAAATGAAAACAAAATCACAACATACCTAAACTTATGAGATGCAGAAAAAGCAGTGTTTGCAGGGAAATTTATAGTTGTAAATACCTATATTAACAAAAATGAAAATTTTCAAATAAATAAACCAAGCTTCCACCTTAAGAAACTAGAAGAGCGAACTAAACCCAAAACAAGCAGAAGGAAATCATAAAGAATAAACAGGGGCTTCCCTGGTGGCGCAGTGGTTGCGCGTCCGCCTGCTGATGCA
>NW_021159412.1:0-1084 GCF_002837175.3 Physeter macrocephalus
GGCCACAACAGAGGGAGGCCCGCGTACCGCAAAAAAAAAAAAAAAAAAGGATATTCTGTCTACTATAGTAACATCTTTTAAAACCTAGCTTCAATTTAAGTTTTTAAGTTCAGCTTACAAATCATTTTTATAAATGTAGCAGGTTTGAGCACTCACTTTTATGAGGTGTTTGATACTTGACCCAATTTACACATAATTTGACTGCCCGTTACAGGACGCAAGTGCTTCTTATTTAGAAGAGCGTGCACATGTGGGAGCCTTGGGCAGTGGACGCAGAAACTTGGGGTGGGAGAGGGTCAGAGGGGAAGAATGCTGGGGGAGGGGCACCACAGCCAGGACTTCGAAGAAATTACTGGACCTCGCAGGAGGTCAGGCTGAGGAGTTCTGTTTCTCACCCACCTGCAACACCACCTCAATGCCTGGGGCTGGTCACCGGCCCCACATGTGCAGAGCTGAAACCACCCGCACGTTTTCACAATGGATAGGGATGAAAAGGAGTCCTCAGTTAGCAGACCAAGGAACAAGAGCTGATAAAACAGAGAATTAATATTATTAAGCATACGTTGCGCATTAGGCCTTCCTATCACCCTAAGAGGCCAGCATTCTTCTTCCCATTTTATGGATATGGAAACTGCGCTTCAAAACTACACAGCTAGCAAACAGTGGAGACTAGATTCATCCCGCAAATTTTAAGATACACACATCTTAATAAAAACCATTTATAAATATCTTGCAAAAGTGTTGTAACTATCCGATCCAAAGTGGATCATATTGTGACCTTTTTCACCTTTATCATCTTCTCTCAGCCCCTAGTCCACATTGACTTTTTCCAAAATTGCCATCTCAGGCCCATTATCTGAGACTCCATGGACCAAAACCAGGCAAGTCTAATTTTGAGAATTTCATATGAGGAAAACTGCAGGTAGGAGCTAGTTCTGCTATTACTAACGTTATTGCATTTGCCAAAGCGGAAGTGATGCAGAAAGCTCAGCTTCTCTGTTCACCGGTGCCAAATCAAATCTCGGAGTTTTGGGCGAAGTACAAAAGGATAGCTTTATTACTTTTCCAGGCAAAGGGGGAACAC
>NW_021159413.1:0-1084 GCF_002837175.3 Physeter macrocephalus
AATGACACGGGGAACTCAGCACTAGTTCAGGGGATTATCATGCAACACACAACAAAAAGAGGTACATTTTAAAGGATGAAAAATGAATGAGGAAACAATTATTAAGGATTTCCACTGTAGTTGCCTGGACCACGAACTCCTTTATAAAAATATCACATCTCATTCATTTCTGTGTCCTCAGGTCTTAACGGAGTGCATGAGCTCTCATTAATTCAATATCCACTGCACTGAATTTAGCTAATGAAACCCACAGCACACAGACATACACAAGTGCATATTTATTCAAAATAATGTTCAGGTACAGTGGAGGTCACCACTGAAATATGCAGATAGTACAATCAGTGAGAGGGAAAGAGCGAAACAATTGACCCTCTCTGGCCATCTTTTATCTTCCTACTTTTGGTAGATATTAATTCAATAAACAGTGCATTTTTCTCCAAACCCTCACTCTTACTCTAAAATGCAAAGTAAAGATGTAGAATTAAATGCAAAGTGACACTTGCCCTTGGTCTCAGGAAAGCAAGAGCAGTCAGTGAGGCCCGTGGCTCCACACTAAAAGGGAGCAGGGACCATACTACCTGGCCCATCATGTCATTCCCTGTGGAAACCCACAAAGCCAGGCCAGCTTGTCAGCTCTCAGGAGAAATCTGAATTTGGGGGGAAATCTGGTTTGAAGGCGTTCAGATATGTCGGAATTCTGCGACTAAAACACAGCAGACCTGCAGACTGAACCCATCTCATGGAACATCTCCCTGCTCCTGGGAGAGCCAGAGAGCTGAGTAAGTAGGAGCTGAAAGCTCAGTGAAAACACGTCACCAATCCCAGTAACGATCGTAACAATAAACCATTATGTCTCTACTAGTAACACAGGTTTAGGTGCCCATGACTAGTATAAATTATTGGGATGGAAAGAGAAAAAGATCCTATCCACCTGCCCAAGATTTTATTCCCTAGATATAATGACCTACTTTGGCGAGACAAATGGGCCGAAATTCAGGCTCTCACCTCCTTAGCCACAGCCCAACAGCATTTAGTAAGCAAAAGAATCAAGTTACTGAATTGTTTACGTTTTTAAATAAAATAC
>NW_021159414.1:0-1084 GCF_002837175.3 Physeter macrocephalus
AGAGGCCCGCGTACCGCAAAAAAAAAAAAAATAAAAAAAATAAAATAAAATAAAATTGCCATTGATTTATGTTTACCTCATTTATCTTCCCAAATCCTATTGACTTTATTAAAGAATATAGGATGCAACTAGATACAGGTAAACATCAAAAGGTGAGAAACTGAAGCCAATAGACCTGAAATACATAAAACAGATATGTTCTGCATAAAGCAGTGTTGAATAAATATTTGTCACTTGAGAAAATTAATGAATGGTACAAGATGAATGGAAGGCAAAACCAACAATGCTGACTGGTCTGTAAATCAGCACAGATATAACAGGACACACTGGAAAGAATTTCTGTGGGTTTTTCCAAAAAGAAGCACTGAGAAAGCCCCAATCTTAGAGCAGCAAGTATGAGAGCAAGGGGCAAATAAATGGTAAGGGTCAAGTCATAGGAATTTGGGAATGCCATCAGTGCTCCTAACAGGAAGGCCTAGTTATCATTGATGTGAAGAGCTTGTAAGATGTCACAAAATAAGATCTTTCTTAAAAGGCTCCAAACAATAGTATGTGCTAAGTATCCCAATGAGTTCCTTCCCTATTTCTCATAGGCAACTACAACTCTGACCTGATACTGACATTCTTAAGATTCCCACTTGCAGGGGATGAAACTGATGACATCCTGAGTACTGAGTACAGTTCTCCCAGAGAAATTCTACCAGAACCCTATAGGAAGCCACAGGCCTGTAGCATTCACTCAGGTCTCACTTAGTACAGTCAAGTTCAAGTAAAATGAGGGCTATACTACAAAAGACATCTAAAAACGTAGGGATAAGAAGACATAAATAACAAAGCATAAAAAATAAGATGACCAAAGATGAATATACCACTTCTTACAACAAACATGAATGGATTAATGCCATTAAAACAAAAAAAGTAACTTTTTGTTAACACACACTCCCAAAAAAGCAGGGGTGTGTGCGTGAGAGAGATAGAGTAAAAACAACATAAAGAGGAAACCTATACACTACAAGAGCTTAAAAAACATATTAGTGGACTTCCCTGGTGGCGCAGTGGTTAAGAATCCGCTTGCCAATGCAGG
>NW_021159415.1:0-1084 GCF_002837175.3 Physeter macrocephalus
TCTTTGGCTGGTCTAATAATTAAATTGATATAAGACAGATTAACAGGAGAAAAACAAACTTAATTATGTATATACAGGATTCCCATAAAGATGTGAAGACATAATTGAGGCTTCTGTAACATCCTGAGCTAAGAAAAGGGGTAGGCGTCCGGGGGTACAAAGGGGAGGAAAGCCATTCATGGGAAGGCAGAGGAGATGTTTGAAAAACAAAAGTTTCCCTGTTATGCACATAAGTTTCCTAGATAAAAAATGATTATGGTTGCAGGCCCCCCTTCCAATATAAATTTAGGCAGTTGAGGGGGAGGTAAAGAGCTTTTCCTGAATCTGCTGGGTTTTGATAGCCTTTAGCTCAAAATAATCCTTACGCCGAAGATACGTATTTTGGGGTAACAAAACCTGCTCCCTTTCGGCTGTGATAAGCACTTTGAAGAAAAATAAGATAATATGAAGGGACAGAAAGTGACTTTGGGCTGGGGAGCAGAGACCTGAAGGAGGTGGGAAATGAGCCTTATGAAGGGCATCCCAAGCAGAGGAAACAGCACGTGTGGAGGCTCTGAGGCAGGAACGAGCGTGGTTGTGCCGGGGACAGCAAGGAGGCCAGTGTGGCTGCCGCAGAGAGAGCAAAAGGGAAGGAGCTGTGCTGTGCGACCCTGAGCAAACTGGCGAGGACCAGACCACGAAGGCCCTGTGGGCACAGTGAGGGTTTTGGATTTTGTTCTAAGAGGGGTGGGGAGTTCTTTCGAACTAATCAAGTAGAAAATGCTTATTTGTCCCTTTGCAAGATCTGTTCTTCTCCTCTGGCCCCGGTTACTTCTAATCTGGGCAGCTCACATTCCCTGGGAGTCCTGAGGAGGCCCGGCCTTACGCCATGCCTCCCCCTCCCTGTTGGGAGATACAGGGGCCTCTTGGTCTCTGCACACATTGTAAGCAGAGGCACTGTCTGCCCTTTGTCTGGACTGTCTTTTCAAGGGTGTTGTTATAGTGAACAGCCTTGGGACGTATAGCTAGTTCTCCGACTCTGGAGCAAAGGGCAGGCAGGGCTGTCCCATTTTAAAAGGTCAGGTCCCCTGAGTTTAGGGTTCCA
>NW_021159416.1:0-1084 GCF_002837175.3 Physeter macrocephalus
ATCGGCAGGCGGACGCGCAACCACTGCGCCACCAGGGAAGCCCTCAACTTACAATTTTAAATCCAGTTAAGCCAGCAATCAAATAAAAAGCATAAAGACTTTTTCAGACATGCAAACTATCTCTCATACACCTGTTTTCAGGAAGTTACTATAAGCTGCACTTCATCAAAATGAGAGAATAAACCAAGAAAGAGAAAGACAGGATCCAGGCTACAGAAGTTCCAACACAGGACAGATAAAAGAAATTTAAAGGAAAACAGTAAAAAGAAGGCCAAGAAAGAGTAAAACAGTCCAGAAAGAAGTAGGAAGATGGAGGGCCCCAGAAAATATTTCATGAATAAAATATATATATACACATGAAGCCATTAGAATTCTCTGATTTACATTGAGAGAAATTTTGCAACTCAGGTAAAGCTTAGACTATATGTAATAAGGACCTGGGAAGGGAAAACATGGGGTGGGTGGAGAAGGTGACAGCACACATGTGTAAACTTCATTTTCCATAGTAAGTCAATAGATAATGTGGGGGAGAAAAGCTAAACTGGCTTAAAGTGCAATTTGTCTGTTGAGCAGCAACCACAAATAGAGAGGTATGTGACAGAAAATTGTTGGCTGTTTTGATGTGTTCCTGTGTATACATGTGTGTACATATGGAATTACCTCTATGTAAGATACATATACACACACACGTGGAATTATATGATGTAAACACGTATGTACATGCATCAATTTGACCAAAATAAAGATTTTTCTCCCACACACATAATATAACAGTGGCAGCAAAGGTGTATGGCTATTTTGTCATTGCCTTTAAAACTGCTTCTCAGAGAAAAACATCACCACCATCATCATCAAGAACTTCCTAAGAATCTATTTCAAAATGCTGCATTTGGAGATCAAAGAAACAAATTTAAATTATTCTACTTACCACAGGAAAAATTAAGAAAATTAACAAAAATCATCAGACATTTTTTTGAGGTACGTGTAATTCAAACTATTCTCTCCCATTACCCACCCCTCAACAACTTGCAACATCAAACACTGAGCAAAGAATATCAGACAAAGTGGGCTCTCAAAGTAAATA
>NW_021159417.1:0-1084 GCF_002837175.3 Physeter macrocephalus
ACTTACCATAGCACCCCCTTCCCCCAGTTGTGACAACCAAAAATGTCTCCAGATATTGCCAAATGGGGGCAAAGTCTCCCCTTCCTGAGAACCACCACTTTAGACCATATGTCATCAGAATTCTTCACTCTCTAGTTATATGGTGCAAAATTTGGTTCAAGGAGTTCCAGTGACAATACCTGGAGAAAAAAGAAATAAAACATTAAAGATTGGATTATAAACCCCTCGAGGGCAGGGATTCTGACTCACCTGGTTATCCTCAAGCATCTGAGACCAGCAGTGTGCTTTTTGCTGGGACTGAATAAATGTTAGGGCCCTCACACAGTGCCCACCTTGAAAGGGATGAAGATAAATTAGAGGGTGGGCAGGGTAGGACCACGAGTTTTGTTTTTTTTTTTAAAGCAGAGGCTTTCCTGACCCTAGTGTTTTTCCAATTTATTAATTTCTTCTGCAATTATTTGAGTGACTGCTGAATGCAGAACATTTTACAAGACTGCCAAAGAAATCTTGATTAAAGAAAGATATTCCAGTTCCACCCTGGTATTTCACTGAATTAGACTCCAGTCTGAGATGACTTGATTAAGTTATGGCTATAAATGCAGTTTATATGAATTACACCCAGGTGAGTGGGTTGGGCAAGGTAGAATTATTCATTTCCTCTCCAGCAGGCTTGAGGGAGGTATTCAATAAACATTTGCTGAACTAAACAAAACTGTGGTCAGAATTTCCTGTAAATAAGTTGTGAAGATGCACTTTTCAGAAACAGCCTTGGGTTCATTTTTCTTCCCATTTCTTTTTAGTTGACTTTGAAATTTGACTTATACAGGAGAAGAATCTAATAAAAAAAAATCCTCCACTTATCAGTGTGGATCTATTTTAATTTGTAATAAGAAGATAGCAAGTATTGTATCTATTTAATACTCTAGTGGGAAAACTCAAATATGGTTGCTTTAAAGGGGTCAGACTTTGAAATGATTTTTTA
The DNA here is from genome assembly GCF_002837175.3 of Physeter macrocephalus. NCBI lineage: Eukaryota > Metazoa > Chordata > Mammalia > Artiodactyla > Physeteridae > Physeter > Physeter macrocephalus. The sequence continues at coordinate 983 of NW_021159417.1, forward strand.
AATCTTTATTTATTTATTTTATTTTTATGGCTTTGTCAGGTCTTAGTTGTGGCATGCGGGATCTTTCTTTGCCAAGCGCGGGATCTTTCATTGTGATTTTTT
>NW_021159418.1:0-1083 GCF_002837175.3 Physeter macrocephalus
TGGTTTCCTCCATGCCCTGGCTGTTGTAATACTGCTGCAATGCAGATTTTCCTGTCTGTGTGTTTCCAATTCTGTCTTCTTAGGTTATAGGTCCAGGAGTGGGCCTCCTGGATCATATCGTAGCTCAATGTTTACCTTGTAAAGGCACCTCCATTCTGTTCTCATTAGTGGCTCCTACCAGGTTAAGTCCCACTTGACGTTGAGGGTATGCAATTCTGCACAACCCCTTCAGCATTTATTGTTTGTAGTTTTGTTGCTGATGGTTCTTCTGGCTGGTGTGAACTGTTACTTCTTTGTGGTTGGATTTGCATGTGTCTCATAATCCCTTGAAATTGAGCTTTCAGGCATGTCCTTGTTTTCTTCAAACTGTGAGTATAGCTTACCTCTTCAAATACTTTTCTTGAAGTATGTGTCACATTTTGAAATATTTTGGCCAATACCTCCCTCAAGACATTTTCAGGGCTGGTTTCATTTACAGCCCTCCAGTACTTGTGCATATGAAGTGACCATTAGCACAGGTTTTAAAGCTGCTGTTGCAGGTAATGATCAGAGGGAGGCAGCATTTCTGCGTTCCCCACTCTGGTAACTAATGAAACAGACCTTCCTGCCAATGGTGTTACTCAGTTATCAATTAGAGAGAAATGTGCCTGGATAAACCCCCCCAAAGCTGAAGTCTCCTTACTTATGTCTGTTTTTGAAATTGAATTTATATTTTTTATTGGAGTAATATTCCATTGTGTACATGGACCACTTCTTCTTTGTGCATCCCTCTGTTGATGGACATGTTCGTTGCTTCCAAGTGTTGGCTATGGTAAATATTGCTGGAGTGCAGGTTTGCCAGCCTGTGTCTTTTTGATTCTAAACTTCTCAGGCGATAGGCCCAGCAGTTGGTATGCTTGATTGAATGGTAACTCAATGTTTACCTTATCAAAGCACCTCCATTGTGTTTTCATCTGTGGCTCTTACCACGTCCCACTTAGAATCGGGGGTACGCATTTCTTCACAACCCCTTCAGCATTTATTGTTTGCAGAAATTTTGCTGATGGCCATTCTGACAGGTGTGAGCTGATAGGTTTTTGTAAT
>NW_021159419.1:0-1083 GCF_002837175.3 Physeter macrocephalus
CTGTGCTCCGCAACGGGAGAGGCCACAACAGTGAGAGGCCCACGTACAATAAAAAAATAAATAAATAAATAAAGGTGCAACCCGCTTCTCCAAACTCCATGAGAGAGGTTCAAAGGCAGCTCGAGTTCTCCATCATTCTTGTAAGACCTCCATGCCTCCCACCCCCCACCTCCAGCCTCAGCTCTCACATCCTTCCATGCCATCTGCTTTGGAGACCACCAGGATCTATCCTGTGTGCTTTGGAGACCACCAGACCCTGTATCCAGTGGTCTGCTGCCGGAACCGGTTTGTACCAGCTTACAAGAGCCGATTGTTAAATTTTGGGGCAGGCATTCTGCAAGCCGGTTGTTAAACCATTGGTAACTCGAAACAAGCCATGGTGAGAGTATTTACACCACAGAAATGGGCAAATGCTAGAAATCAAAAGCCAAAAGAGAGTGTTTTCGTCCCTTTTCTCCACCAAAGAAGCCCGGGATTCCTGGGTCGTCTCTTGGGACTCTAGTCCCCATAAGGTTAAGTTCCAGGGAGCCCAGTGAGGAGGAATGGAGGAGAGATGGGAGATGGGGTTGGATTAGGAGATGAGCAAAACCTTATGGGAGCATCTCTCCTGTGCAAGTTCTCCCCATCTTCGTGGTCTGTGTCCAGACAGACCAGCTCTCGGCAGTGTCCTCCTCGTTCCGCATGTTTACTTTCAGATGATCAGCCCTCCCACCTTCCCCAAACGCTCCAGGTCCTGCCTGTGGTTACCTGCAAATCCCTGGTCCCTCTCGCTTGTCCGAGAGATTTTCACTCACGGTTCATTTTCACCTGCTCTAAGCCTCTCACCAAGTCCTAATTCTTGGTGATCTGAAATCCACAGAGATGATGTCTCCCTTGCTTGACCTCTGCTCCTCCGACGATCTCATCTCCCACTCCTCTTTGGCCACCCCCACCCCTGGTCATTCTCTCCGTCCAAGGCAGTGGCCGCAGCCGCTTGAAACACTGCTGGTCCAAAATGAGATGTGCTGTCAGTGTGACATACACACCAGATACACATCCAGATACAAAGATTTCAAAGACTTAGTACAGAAAAAAATGTAAAAT
>NW_021159420.1:0-1083 GCF_002837175.3 Physeter macrocephalus
AAAAAAAAAAAAAATCGAACTATCTGAAGGCCTGTTCTGCCATTTTTCCCCAGAGCACAGAGCGCTTCATTCCTGATCTCCACTCTGAATACCACTCAGGGTGTGTTGAAGGTCAGCGGCTGTAGTGGCTTAATCCTTGTAGAGGCAGATGGCAAGTCCCAAATTTTTAGTTGGCATTATGATGGCCTTATAATCAGTCCTAGCAGTTGATAGGGCAAATTCATCTCTTATTAATCCTTTAGGTCTCAGATTCAACATCTCTGTTTTATGGACAAGTTTTTCATGATTCCCCAGGTTAGGCTGGGTATCCTGTTTATATGTTCCTATAGCACTTAGCTCTTCATTTATTTAATGTCTGCTGCTCTGTCAGTTTGTAAGTTCTTCCAGGGCTGGAGCAACATTGTCATAGCCCCTCCACAAGCACGACTGGCAATATAACAGGCACTCAATAAATATCTGGTAAATGAAAGAATGGGGAGGGAAAGGATAGTCTGTTTAGGTGAAAGACCTTTGGGGCAACAGTGACACTGTCAGATGGCAGGTCAGATCTGGGGAGGAGATCTATGCAGGATGATACTGCAGAGGAGAGGCATAAAGAAAGAAAGACATCAAGAGAGCATAAAGCTGTATCTTCAGGTTATGGCATGAAGTCTGGCAGAGAGCAGATGCTCAGTAAACATCTGAAAAATGAATATAGGAATGAAGTATCACTCCCCACTTACTAATTATAATTATATTCTTTAAAAATCGGTAAGGGAGGGATTTTCCTGGTGGTCCAGTGGTTAAGAATCCATCTTGCAATGCAGGGGACGCTGGTTTGATCCCTGGTCGGGAATGAAGATCCCACATGCCGTGGGGCAGCTGAGCCAATGGTCCACAACTAGCAAGCCCATGCACCACAACTAGAGAAAAGCCTGAGTACCGCAACGAAGAGCTCACATGCCAGAATGAAAGATCCTGCGTGCCGCTACTAAGGCCCGATGCAGCCTAAATAAATAAATAAATAAATTAAATAAATAAATAACAGGTAAGGGAATTCCCTGGCGGTCCAGTGGTTAGGACTCTGTGCTCTCACTGCCAAGG
>NW_021159421.1:0-1083 GCF_002837175.3 Physeter macrocephalus
ATCGGCAGGCGGACTCTCAACCACTGCGCCACCAGGGAAGCCCTCAGTGAGATTCTTTAAAGGAAAATATTGTTCACTTGAATAGTTTTCTTTATTTACTTTTAAAAATTTGCTATATCTATTCTTATTCTAAGCAAGAATTCTTTTATAAAAACTTATTAGGCCCAAGTACATGACAGGCACCCACCTAGACAAAGGAGATACAGTAGTGGAAAGAAAACTAACAGGCAAAAATTATGGCCCTCTGGGAGCTTCCTTTCTAGAGGGAGATGTGTAAAATCACAATGGGCCAGTTTTATATTTCCAAATAAACATTAAAAATATGTGACTCAATACAAAATGTGTTCATCCAGGTTCGTTCCCCCTGCACCATGAGTATCCCCGGTGGCATGCTTACCACAGATTGGGAAACACTGTATTGTACAATATGGACTTAATCTTGGGCTACATGAGAAATCTGGCAAAGTGGATTTCTAGGGGGATTTTGGCAATTTTGTTTCCATTTGGGGTCAGGGCACAAAAGTAAGGAAGCTGCTTACAAAAATGAAGTGAATGTCACAGAGAGAGTTTCATTTCACTTTGGGGAAGTTCCCCTGTCAGAATTTTTTTTTTTTTCAGCATTTTGATCTGGTTGTTTATAGCCATTTAAATGTGGGACTCTAAAAATACCCAGCACAGTGGTTCCTCTTCCTCTGTGTGATTCACTGCTGTCTTATAGCTGAGCAAGGCCCAGTTCCTTCCTGACCTCAGAGGATGTGGCTGGACACGTGCTCTTGGTCTTCTCAAAGTGGAGGAGCTGAGTGACAGAGGGCATTATAGAGATTGTGTTGTGTGCACAGTGTCTTATAAACTAGCCAACTCTGCTTTCAGGGATTTGGCCATAAGTTCCCAAGAGAAGAAAGGCTTTGAAAAAAGATGTGCTGAGCTAGACTTCCAATATAGCTTGGGGAACCCAAGAAAATGAAAGGATATTGATAAAACCACACTTGAGCGGAGACAAGAGAGCAGCTAGCAACAAGAAATAAGCATCTAGATGGGACTTCCCTGGTGGTCCAGTGGTTAAGACTCCGAGCTTCCACTGCA
>NW_021159422.1:0-1082 GCF_002837175.3 Physeter macrocephalus
TTTCAGGACTTAATGAAGCTCAGCTTCTTGATGTCTCATCACAGAAAGAATTCAGTGACTTCACAAAGATCTTGTGTGAAATTTCATTTGAGCTTCTAGTCTGTACTCTCACACTCTATTTAATAAATACTTGAGATAATTCAGTGCATTACAACAATGTATATTTATGAGTTCCTTTTTTCACAGAAGAGTCCCAGTGATTTACAATGGTTCAGACTGTGGGATCTGGTATCAAATTTCCTGGGTTCAAATTCCAGCTTCGTCACTTCCTATTGAACATAGGGTCGGTAGCATAACCTCCACTCTCTGTTTTCTCATCTGTAAATCAAGAATAATAACAATAGTAACTCCTACTAGGGTTTTGGGGAAGATTCAATGAGATGATATATGTAAAATGACTGTGAACTCTCCAGAATATAATAATAGCTCACTAAATAGTGCTTAATTACTTGTCGCACTGCTATTTCTCTGACGTGGAAAGGTGACACCCATGGGTTCTACATCCTTTGTTAGGATGACAGGAGTTTGTTTTTTTCTTTCTTCCTGCTCTTTCTCAGATTACAGATGAAGAAGCGACAGTGACAACTCTTTATTGTTATCTTCTGATAATGCAAGTGTCAACACAACACAACAATTTTCTTTTAAGTTATTGGTGAGCTGGAGAAGAGAAGACAGAAAGGAACCTGCAGGTACCATCAACCATCTGAAAGCCAGTCAAGTGAAAGGGGATTAGATGTGTGCTCTGTCACTTTGGAGGACAGAATAGATCTTTGGATGGAAGTTATAGGGAGTCTAAGTTTTATTGAATGTAAAGGAAAACAATTTACTGAATGTAAGGAAAAATATTCATGGTGTCAAATAACAGATGGGCTGCTCTTGTGTTTTAAGTTGATTTCCCAGAAGCAGCCCCTGATATGATGATTAGCACAAAAGCAAATCAGAGACATGGGAAGTAAGATGAGGAAGGAGAGGAGGCCAAGGAAGTATATGATATCAAGTATAAGATATACCCACTCTTGGAGGACAGCTTTGGCTCAATCCCACAGGGGAGCCTTGGACACAGTGAAGGGCACATTCCAGAG
>NW_021159423.1:0-1082 GCF_002837175.3 Physeter macrocephalus
AGGGCTCGAACCCGTGTCCCCTGCATTGGCAGGTGGATTCTTAATCACTCGCCTCCAGGGAAGTCCTTATGAATTTTTTTATATTGAAAAAGTCAGCTTTGTGAGAGCAGGGACGTTATTTTGTTCCTTGTAGTGTGTCCAGTGCCTAAGCCTCTGGCTTAAAAAAAAAGTGTAAATATGAATGTATATAATGCACCAAAATATTAATAGTATTTGTCTTTGGCTGATACAGCTACAGGTAATATTTTTCTTTTGTATCTTCCATAAATGAGTATATTCATTTTGCTGATATAAAACAGTAAACTAATGAAAAATAAAACACTACTGGTGCTACTTAATTTTTGTGTGTGTTGGCTTTGTATGTCTGGAGAAGTGAGGTTCCAGCCCACACAATTCACCCCTGAAGAGGGAAACCGGGCTCCCCAGTGTAGCTGGAGGAGGACATATGGTCAATGCAGTGATTTTGCTCATAAGCAAAATTATTGAGAGACTCCAAAAGGATGGATGCAGAGCAGGCCACTCAGAGCGAGATCCGAAAACCAACAGCCTCAGCATCAACTGGGAGTTTATCAGAAATGCAAATTCTCAGCCCCACCCCCAAACTACTGATTCAAAACCTGGGGCCAGGACTGTGTTTGAACAAGCCCTCTGTGTGATTCTGATACGTGCTAAGTTTGAATAGCACTGATCATTCTAGAACACAACTGAAAATTTGGCCTTGGGTGGATATTCTACAAGAAGGTACTTGGAAGCTGACTGAATTTTTGTTTCTCTCTGAACCCAGCTATTGGAAGGACTCAAACTGTGTTTTTAGGTACCTCATCTTGATGGACCACATGCCTGCTTGCCTGCTCCATTCTTCTTTTTTTTAATATATTTTTTCTTTGTAGTAAAATATGCAACATAAAATCTACCATCTTAACCATTTTCAAGTGTACAGTTCAGTGGTATTAAATACATTCACACTGTTGTACAATCATCACTGTCATCCATCCCCCTAACGCTTTTCATTTTGTAAAACTGAAACTCGGGCTGCCCTGGTGGCGCAGTGGTTGAGAATCCGCCTGCCAATGCAGGGGACA
>NW_021159424.1:0-1082 GCF_002837175.3 Physeter macrocephalus
GCTGTACAGCAGAAATTAACACAACATTGTAAATCAACTCTACTTCAATACAAAATATTGATTATAAAAATAAATAAAGTACTGACACAGGCTACAAGTGAGATGAACTCAAGAACATTATGCAAAGTGAAAGAAGCCAGACACAAAAGGTCACACACTATATGACTGTTTTTATATGAAATGTCCAGAAGAGGCACATCCATAGAGATCAGAAGCAGATTTGTGGGCAGAGAGGAACAAGGAGTGATTACTTACCGGGTATGGGGTGTTTTTCTGGGATGATGAGAGAGTTTTGAAACTACAAGAGGTGGTGGTTGTACAACATCACACATTTACTAAACGCCCCTGAATTGTACGTTTCGTTTTATTTTTTCTTGAGATACGAACTGTAGATTTTAAATGGGTAATTTTATGTTATGAGAATTTCACCTCAACTTTTAAAATGTTTGTAGTAAAAAGTAAAAAAGAGCAGAAGTCACTGTGGCCTGAGTCTGAATCTCAGCTCTGCCTCCTTTGATTTGTGTAACCTTGGGTAAGTGAGCCAGGCATTCTGGGCCACGGTTTTACTGTCTTTAAGTTGGAGAGAATGAGAAGACCCAGGACCCGTGAAGAATTCCATGAGATGCTAGACAGCAGCAAAGCACCTAGTTCAGGCCCAGGGCATGGTGGGTACACGTAGGAGTTGGCTCCCTCCCTTCTGCTCTATCCCCTTAGGTCTGACCTGCCCTAAAAGGCCCAGGCCAACCCAGATCCTCATGTCATTAGGTGCACGTTTTGGGATGGACCTAGAGATGATCAAACTAAGTGAAGTAAGTCAGACAGAGAGAGACAGATATCATATGATATCACTTACATGTGGAGTCTTAAAAAAATGATATAAATGAACTGATTTGCAAAACAGAAACAGACTCACAAACATAGAGAACAAACTTACGGCGGCGGTACCAAAGGGGAAAGGCTGGGGGGACTAAATTAGGAGGTTGTGATTAACAGATACACACCGCTATAGATAAGATAATCAACAAGGACCTACTGTACAGCACAGGGAACTCTACTCAATAGTCTGTAATAACCTATATGGG
>NW_021159425.1:0-1082 GCF_002837175.3 Physeter macrocephalus
TTGGAAAAAAACTGACTTGTCACAATAAGAAGAGAGTTTACTTTTCAGTTTATTCTCATAAATATGGGCAACAGCATAAGCTTAGTAATGTTGGAATTAAGAGAAGGCAAGAAGTTTGACGTTGAAGTTAACATGAACATTAGTAACTAGTCTGCAACCCAGGTGAGAACAGGTCCTGTCTCATCCTCGATGAAGGACCACTTAGCACTTTGTCACACCACTGAAAAGCTTCAGGGTCGGCGCCCAGGTTGGGTGGTGAGGCCAGGAGAGCTATCGCCTAGCCTAGCGCACCCATCAGATCTACCATGACGGCTGACGCCAGCATTCCTGAGAAGCTGAGAAGCAGCAGGGGTGACCAGAGGACACCCTAAAAGGCTGCCACATGCTAGAATCCCACCTGGAAGCCAGACTGCAGGGGCAAGAACAGACTGAGTACTAGGCACACTGGAGGCTCCCTTTGAACTTCCCAGGCATACCTGGTAAGAAAACTTTGACCTTACGAAGAAACACTGCACCCCAGAATCTGGAAGTAGGGTTCCTGTAACTCCCTTGACCCTCTCCAGGCGTGAAGCCTAAGGCATCCCCGTGACATCACACAAGTCTTCCATACATCCTCAAATAAGCTACACCGCTACAGAACTGTACGTGACAAGTCTCTCCTCCCTTACTCAGAGCAAGCCACTGAGGCCCGGCCCTGTGGGTTATCCTCGAAGAATCTTCAAGTCCAGGACGAAGGATGAATTCGGTCCACCACTGATAGGATTTACAGCGTGCGCTACGCCACCATTCATCCACGTACGGTATATTCAGATCTTGAATAGAGGTTTCCTTGTTCTAAGGTAAATCACATTTTTTTCTTTTTTCCATGAACTTATCTTTTTAACACATCCTTATTAACTATAGGAGGCATCCTTTTTCAGAATTATATTCTTGGCCAAAGATGAGCTATATGTTGTTTTCTGACCCATTATTAAGATAACTAGTAGTAGAGTCATTCTGATGGCGCAGTGGTTGTGCGTCCGCCTGCCGATGAAGGGGAACCGGGTTTGCGCCCCGGTCTGGGAGGATCCCACATGCCGCGG
>NW_021159426.1:0-1082 GCF_002837175.3 Physeter macrocephalus
CCCAGGTGGAGAGCGGGGATGATGGCGGCAGGACCTACCTTTATTCCCAATGTCCTCGTATTTCTCCTCCGGGTTTTGGAAGGATCCCCTGTGTGGGAACAGGATGGGGGCGATGTGTCAGAGGCTGGGCAGAAAAGAGTTACCACCTGCATCGGGCTGGTTCTCTTGGTGGGGACTCTGTGACCTGCCTGGACACGCTCGGAAGATGAAGGCAGAGGTTTGAGGCTCAGGAGGAGGCCGCCTGGACGGGGTTGAGGGGTCATTTGCGGTGTAGCCCTGTCCCTGAGTGCTGACTGAGGTGGATTGTTCTGGAGAAGCGGCTTTACTGCAGGGGCACAGGGAGGAGAAGCAGGAGGGGGAGCTTCTGTTCTCTCTGCCGCAGCGCCTCAGTTAAAACTGGAGCATGAGGACCAGGAAGCTAATCTCAGGTCCCCTGGGCGGTGCTCAGGCCTTGGTCCCTAGAGGAGACGCCATCGCCATGGGGAGGGGTCCGAGGAGGGCAGCTGTCAAGAGTCAGGAGGGAGAGAAAAGAGGGAGGGGCTGAGAGAAGGAAAAGCCTGGAAGTGGAAGGAAAGATGGAGAAAGGAAAGAGGTGGGCCATGAGGAGGGTAAGAGCTCAGGAAAGGAAGAAGAGCTAGGGCCCGAGGAGAGGGAGCCAGGCTGGAAGCCAGGCGGGAAGTTGCTCTGCGAAAAGACAGAGGGCGGAGCAGCTGGAGGTCCCGCGTCACAGGGGAAAAGGACAGACTGGATGAGGGGCAAGAAAGAGGACAGAACGTGGAGGTGGTAGGTGTGTTCAGGAAGGATGAGGTGGAGAGAAACCAGGATGAACAGAGGAAAAAGCTGAGAACTGGGGATGAAGGAGGATAGGGGGAGCCAGAGAAAGACAGAGGGAGATGTTCCGGGAAAGAATCAGAGAAAGTGCTGGTCCACTGTTCTCGATTTTTTAAAGAGCTGGAGCCTCCGGAAGTGAAGAGCCTGGCCTGTTAGGGGACTTGGGAGGGTGTGGATGGAGAGTCCAGGAGGGGAGGGACTGTGAAAGGCTCCCTAGTGCTGTTCTCAGAAGGAAACTTCCTGCTTCACAA
>NW_021159427.1:0-1082 GCF_002837175.3 Physeter macrocephalus
AGCTCTATCTAGGTCAAGGAATCAGCTTTTAAAGGCGAAAGACAACTTTTTTCAGAGATATTTCAAAGCCCATACACAAATGAATACCTAAGATAATGAGAGAGTAGTCATTGTTTCCCAAATGCATTTGAGGTGTTGCAGGGAGAGGAAAGGGAAAGTGAGGAGACACCAACTTGATGAACTCCGTGTTCTTGGAACCCTGAGGGTTATGCTCAAGTTCTGTTAAAGAGACAAGTGGAGAACAGAGGAAAGTTAGGATTAACTGGAAGAGCCTCACTGACAAAGAGTAAGAAAGAAAAAGTCAAAAAAGAATTGAGATGCCAGAGAAGTTAGACATCCTACTTTTGTAATGAAGCGTTAGGTGATTTTTTTCCAGAATCTGGGACCACAAGAGATATAGGTTAGGAGTCTGGGAATGGAGAATAGGAAGCAAAAAGGCTTTAAAAGGTGAAGGTGAAGGGTGCATGAAAGGGTAAAGAGCTCTGAAGAGGTGTGGCCCTGAGTGAAGTGACTGAAAGGTTGAGTGGAGATTTTGAAGCCAAAGAGAACTGATGATTTTACTCTTGGTGCATTAAAGAACAGAGTTGCTCCAAGTATGAACAGGACTACCTGCTTCTGAATGACTTGAATGCTTATTAAAAATGTAGATGTCAGTCTGAGAGAAGTGCCTGCTGATTCGCCTTGTTAGGAGGCTCATAGGAGATTTTTAGAAACTGACATGGAAACGTGCCTGTTAGAGAGCCATGGTCAGAGTCTGGACAAGCGAAGGGAAAGGGATAAGATAGATGGTCCCAGGCCCTTTCTTCCCACGCAGAAATTTGGCTGCTCTTCTCCTCCTGTTTATCCAGCTATCTAGTTGTCGGGAATAGTTGCATGTGTTTTGACCACACACGAAGGCTCACGTCTGCTGGGAATGGGTTCCTACCAAAAAGAGAAGAGAGAATTCCAAAGTTTCATTTAAGCAAGATATGTTCCATTTGTTTCCTAAAATCGTACAGGAAAAAAGACCTGATTTAGATGTGTTGAAAGAGATACGCCCCCTACACACACACACACACACACACACACACACACACACACAC
>NW_021159428.1:0-1082 GCF_002837175.3 Physeter macrocephalus
AGATTAATCCTTTGTCAGTTGCTTCGTTTGCAAATATTTTCTCCCATTCCCTGGATACCTTTCTCTTCCCCTCTCTACATGCCAGCCTCCAACCCCCACTCCTCCTTTTCTGATGAAGGGCACTTTAGTTCTCTCCTTGACTTACCTTCACCAAGACTCCCCAGCCTCACCCTTTCTAATAAAAAGGCCCATGAAGTTTTCCCCCAACAGAAGAACTCCCATCTCTGACGTAAACACTACCCCTTCCCTAGAGTGAGGAAGCACAGTTGGCATTTTGTTTTCTAAGTCACAATATTTTTCTTCCTGTTTCAGTGTGACAATCGTCTTTTGGCTGCAGCCTCCTCATGTGGGAAGCTGAACTACTCTATCTCCAAAGCTCCTTCCAGTTCTGATGTCCAAATCCATCTAAATTACTAACTGGAAAATTATATTTGATACAGCTTGCTTAGAGAGGAAAAGGGAAGATGGGGAATTTTCCTTTTTTCCCTGCTTCACAGATTTGCCAGTGGCCCAGGCTCAACTGTGAACCTGAGTACCACTTCCATCTAAATGCAGAGCAGAATCCCTAAAATACTTTTCAGACCCTTTTGTGTCATTTGTGTGATCCACAGCATGGCCACGGAATGAAAGTCAGTCCTGAGGATTCAGATTTAAATAATCTACGGTGAGCCCCCACCTTGAGCCAGGCACTTTGTATGTGCTTTTAATCACACCACCTCATTTAATCATAAAAGTCCTCAGAGGAAAGTTTCATTGCCTCAATTTTAAGGATGGCAAAATGACACTCACTTAAAGATGCAAGGTAGCTACTCAAAGTCACACTGCTGCTGAGGAGCAGAGCCGTCAAAGGACTTGACTGTGCCTTGGAAGACCCAGTTAGATATACAAAAGCACGGTCAGGGTTGCAAACTCCATGCCTACAGGGGCCAGGCAGCTAACACCAAGGAGTGAGGGGTTCAAGTAAGAGAAAACAGGTGTGGTGGGAGGCGCATATACATCCTCTAAGGGTGGCAGTTGCTGATTAGCCCTGGGCAAGCAGCCACGTAGGATCGTGTGTCTCATGTGGCTAGTATTCTGATTCT
>NW_021159429.1:0-1081 GCF_002837175.3 Physeter macrocephalus
GTGACAGTGATTCCAAATTAGAAAGCGAGTGAATGACAAAAAAGTGAGTGATTGAAACATTGGATTAACTTCATACAATAAGTACCAATACTTGGTAAAAATATTTGGAGGTAGCCGACCACCCTGTTTAAAATGCAGCCATCAAACTAAAAATGTTCTGCTCACCAAAGCAGATCCTGCAGTTATTATTTTGTTTCCTTATTTTTTCCTTTAGTTTGCCTCTAGATCCGAAGGGCTAATTTTGAGTATTCCTGTTCCAGATTACTGAAAATTGTCCGAAAAAGCTGTGCAGTCCTGTTGAAAGGAAACGTTGCCCAATCAAATCTACAGATTAAAATCAGGATACATCTTATAGGGACTTCCCTGGTGGTCCAGTGGTTAAGAGTTCGCACTTCCAATGAAGGGGCTGTGGGAACTAAAATCCCACATACAGAGTGGTGCAGCCAAAAAAAAAAAAAAAAAAAAAAAGATACATTTTGTAAAATTGTATTTATGGAAAAGTTCCTTAGGAGATGGCATAACCAGAACTAAACTCAATCTTTTAAGCAGTTCCTCAAGTTTTTATAACCGAAAGTCTTGGTTTTCTTTTTCTAATTTTTCAGCTTGAGTTTCTTAAGGAATTCTGTAAGTTCAAAGCATGTCGGGGCTATGCCAGGGCTCTTTGAAGAAGTGGCTAACACACAACAATGTATTCAATAACAACTTCTTAATTTGGAAATTCAGGGGTCTGAAAATACGGACTCGAAGAGCAAAATATTTCACTTGGTTCCTCCATTAGAGAACCTGGGAATAATCTGTATATATACTGCTAGGAAGATGCCTTGGGGAAGGTTACTGGAACTTCGTTAGTCTCTCCTCTTGTTGACAAATAATCAGTATCACCCACAGATGTTTTGCATTTAATCAGGGCTCCCTGGGGAGCCTCCTAGCAAACATGGAGATACCTCTGGGAAATCAAGATCCATATTTTCACATTGAGTGTTTCAAAAACATTCTTTGATATTTCAACAAAGCCTTTGCTTTCTCTCATACCTGACTTTTTTTTTTTTTTTTTTTTTCTTTTTAACCGTCCAGAAGAATT
>NW_021159430.1:0-1081 GCF_002837175.3 Physeter macrocephalus
GTGTGTGTGTGTGTGTGTGTGCACGCATGCGTGTATGTGATGGATCACTTTTTTCCAGAAATGGAGAGCCACCCTTTCCCACTCCAGCACCAAGTTTGTCCCCACTTCAGCAGGTGCGTGGTACGTGCCGTGGGCAGAGAATATTTCTCAGCGTGTAGGCACAGATGTGATGGCAAAAGACATGGTCAAAAGGTGCCTTGCATATCTGTTAGGACAGCTGCCGGACCTCCCAAATGGAGCTCAGGTGCTACCTTCAGAGCCCAGGAAATTTCTCTTCAGAGGATTTGTAGATCCCTGGGAATCGAATCTAAGCCAAAATGTAAAGATTTTGGAAGCGTAGCTTTTAGAAGGGAGTAGGGTGTGAGGCGAGATGATATTTATTAACCCTGGTCCCTTATTTGACTCTAGCCGAGGTAACTGATGATAATGCTCTATGTCACTCCCCTCCCCCCACCAGAGTTTCTCGTTCCTGTTAGTTCTAGAGTAATATTCTTGTGTGGCTCCCACTGAAATAGTTGTTACATTCTGCCCCGGAGGTAATTCCATGTCGTCAAGAGCGGATGATAGACAGAAACAGATATAAACACACTCTTGCTTTCAAAAATAAATATAGGGCCTCTAGTTAAAAGGTGCTGTGTAAAGTAAGCCAGCGTCCTTTTTTCTGCAAAGCAAGCGCACCGCTCTCCTTAACCTTGTAACCACAGCCTGTGTTGGTATTAAGACTCGACCCCTTAGGGCTTGATACTTGGCTCCGAGAGATCCTTTGTCTTGGCTTTGATGTAGGAACGTGGATCTCCTAGCAGACAGTTCAACTGAACTCAGGGTCCTCAGGCCACTGCCCACACCCTGGCCTGGTTTGCTCTGCCCTCCCTTTCCTCTGCGTGAACCAGCAAGGCAGCCTGACTCAAAGCCTCTGTGTCTTGGCACAGGTCTGAGACAGTGGTAGGGCCTTGAAATCAGGAAGGTTTCTGTGCAGAGTAATTGGGTTTGCAGAGTTGGTTCCAGTTATCTCAGTATTATCTTGATCTTGACCTGAGGGCAAGCTGCTTTGCCTCTCTCTCCTAAGTCCTCCCATCCTTAA
>NW_021159431.1:0-1080 GCF_002837175.3 Physeter macrocephalus
CACAGGGCCCTTGGCTGATTTACTTTTTTCTATACCCCCTTTTCCGTGTAGAGAACTGCCTAAACGAAGGATGCTGGAGTTGGCCCAAGAGACCTGTGCATGCTCCGTAAGCCTGCAGTGCTACAGCAGGAACTGAGCTTCTGTTGAAGTTGGAATGCACGCTGACACTCTCCTTGCTAAAATGGTGATTTCGCATAAGAGGGGTTGGAAGGAAATATGAGCAGAGTGTTTTTCTCACCTGAGCTCACCTATGGCAGGAGGGCCGACTTCCTTGGCGAGTGTGGGATTCTAGAACTGTGTTTCTGAAGCTGGTTCAGAGCTCAGACTATCTAGCATTCCCAATGAAAAGTGCAGTGTGTTGCCCCTCGCTTGGCAAGCACGAGGCTACTCTAAAGAGCTTACGAAGCTGGATTTTCCTTAAGAGCCCCGAGCATCGTGGAGGTACAGAGGGTTCTGAAACCGAACAGAGGCTGACGCGAGGTTGCCAGGAAAGCCGAAAAGCCTCCTACTGGCAAACTAAAGCAGAACCGCGTCTATGGGCTTTCGGAGGCCCTGCACGGGTCCGTTTGGCAAGGCAGATCAGGGCGTTACTTCGAGGCTAGTGCTCACCTTGAGGTTCACTTTTGGTATAGAGCAGTGCAGGATGAGCTTCCAGCTAGGAAGAGGAAGCACAAGATTTCTTTGGAGAAAACTCGTTGTCTTCTCTGAAGCATGCGGGCAGAGACTAAAACCCTGCCATAACCATGCTTTTCAGGTTGCTTCCACGCCACATGAATGGAACTTTCAAAAAAGGAAAAAAGCCTTGTGCGATGCCTCTCCCAATGCCAGGTTGACTCTCAGCCTAAGGACATGTTGAGCCTAGCAATTCCAAAGTGACGCAAGTTACCCACAGGGCCCTTGGCTGATTTACTTTTTTCTATACCCCCTTTTCCGTGTAGAGAACTGCCTAAACGAAGGATGCTGGAGTTGGCCCAAGAGACCTGTGCATGCGCCGTAAGCCTGCAGTGCTACAGCAGGAACTGAGTTTCTGTTGAATTTGGAATGCACGCTGACACTCTCCTTGCTAAAATGGTGATTTCG
>NW_021159432.1:0-1080 GCF_002837175.3 Physeter macrocephalus
CATTATTTCCCCAAGTTCAGAAAATAGAATCTAGGGAAATATGGTCTTCCAATGGTCACCAAGAAATAGGCCAGGATCTCAATGGTACTTGTGGGCCAAGGCATTAGCCACACCGGCCACCACCTTCTGATAGGCAGTCTGAAGCTCCGGGGTGAATTCCTTGCCAAAGTGGCGAGCCAGCACAACCACCAGCACGTTGCCTAGGAGCTGTGTGGAAGAGATAAAAAGCAAGAGCATGGTTAGTAGAGGGACCCAGCTTAGAGTATTTAAGTCTCATCCCAAACTGTGTCCCTAGGGTATGAGCAGAAAGGTAGCTGAAGTGTAGATGTTACTACTGATGTGAATCCATCCATATCAGCCTGAATTTATATTTAGAAATATTTCTCTCTTTCTGCCTTAATCCAGAACGTGTTTTCATTTTTATTCTTTAGAACCATTTCAAGAAGCAATGCAACATTTTATCTCCCTTGCTTCCAAAGGAAGAGATAAGGGGAAAATATTAGATAACATTTTTTTAACTGGATAAAAGAAGAAAGTTTTTTTTTTAATTAGACACTCAAAATAAAGTTTGATTAAAAAAGGAGAAGGCATCGTAGAGAACAAACAGAGGAGAAGAAGAATGAATAAGAGGAGGTGATGGTTGTGAGCAAACAGGGTAAAATAAACTAAAATAAACAAAATGGTCCCGAGGAGTCCATATTGCTGTAACCACAATACCTCTCTTCCATTCTAAACTGCATCCTGCCATTGAGCCCTCTCCCCATGACACGAGCTTGACCATAAAAAAGAAGAAGAAGGAGAACATTGAGAGTCCCATAGACTCACCCTGAAGTTCTCAGGATCCACGTGCAGCTTGTCACAGTGCAGCTCACTCAGCGTAGCAAACGTGCCCTTGAGGTTGTCGAGATGCTTCAGGCCCTCACCGAAGGAGGCTAGCACCTTCTTGCCATGGGCCTGCACTTTAGGGTTTTTCATAACAGCATCAGCACTGCTCAGGTCCCCAAAGTGCTCAAAGAACCTCTGAGTCCAGGGGTAGACAACCAGCAGCCTAAGGGGTGAAAACAGCAAAAGGACAGAGGC
>NW_021159433.1:0-1080 GCF_002837175.3 Physeter macrocephalus
ATGCAGTAGGTCCTTGTTGGTTATCTATTTTATATATAGTAGTGTATATATGTTGATCCCAAGCTCCTAATTTATCTATCCCCTAACCACGTGAGTTTCTTTTTTTTTTTGGCTGCACCACATGGCATGCTGAATCTTAGTTCCCCAACCAGGGATCGAACCCCCACCCCCCGGAAGTGGAAGCACAGAGTCTTAATCACTGGACCGCCAGAGAAGTCCCATGTTTCTTTAAAAAGGAATAGAGAGGGTACTAGGTTCTCATTTTGGATAAGGGTTTTATTTTCACAAGTCTGATGTGATCACCATAGGTAAACAAAGAATCTCACACACTGAGACATATACACATGGACACAGACACACTCAAGGAATATTCAC
Organism: Physeter macrocephalus; assembly: GCF_002837175.3. Classification (NCBI taxonomy): domain Eukaryota; kingdom Metazoa; phylum Chordata; class Mammalia; order Artiodactyla; family Physeteridae; genus Physeter; species Physeter macrocephalus. The sequence goes on from NW_021159433.1 coordinate 376, forward strand.
GAGCCCACCAAATGGACACAGGAGAGACAAAGAGAAAAGAGAAAACAGACACACACAGAGACATGAGAAGAGATACAGAGATAAACAAATTGAGAGAGACATACACAGCTACAAGCACACTTTTCTTACAAACCCATCCACCTGGCCCGTCTGCTCTTCTTGGGAAATAGCTGATTCAGTGCAACAGGGAGCAGCTGAATAACTGACCTTGAAAGATTCCTTGGCCAGAAGGCTTAAATATATGACCACCTCCCCAGGCAAGGAGATATAAAGCCTCATGTCAGGTTCCAACTTGTGGGTCCAGTTAATCCTCAGCTTTGGAAATGGGACAGACAAAATCTACCAACCTGGTCTATCCATCAATCCTCTATGCTCCCTCCTGGCACCAAGACAGTGGGGAAGAATGATCTGTGGTGGCAAACCTGGGGTGTCTTCTTTGTGGCCTCACCTAACTTAACTCGTACATGGAGTTCTAGTCCCATAACATCATAGCCTCATTTTAGAGATTTGGAAACACGAGAGTCAGACGAGTTAACATCGTGTGATTCATGATGTGTGAGTCAGCCACCCACAAGGTATTTCTACCAAGAAATTGCTAATTGGCCACCAGGAGGGATTAAAGTTTAGGAGCATCCAGCTGTGGGGTCAAGTTGGGTATTTAAACTTTACAGATTAGAATAAATTATGAGTCAAACCTAATTAGCC
>NW_021159434.1:0-1080 GCF_002837175.3 Physeter macrocephalus
CAATGAACATTGGGGTGCATGTATCTTTTCGAATTATGGTTTTCTCCTGATGTATGCAGGATCATATATAAGCCTACCGTTTTGTAAATTAAACAAAGCATCTTGATAAATAAACTCTACATCAAAATTCAGGTCGATAGAGATACCTTGGCTTAGAAAAAATTCTAGAGGCAGAAAAGTAAGAGGATGCTGATGGGGACTCAAGGTGGGGCACTGCTCATGTGCATAGAGGTAAGTGCTCATCAGAGCTGCAGTTGAAACCAGAGATGAACCGACACCACTCAGAGACAGTTCTACCCCATGGTAAGTCCACTCTGTCCTCAACTCTTTAGAAGACTTAAGACTGTCCCCTCTGCTGTATCTGGTCCCAGCTCATGAATGATACTCATTACCTCCCTCCTCCCCTGCTCACTCTAGGTTTTCCCTGCTCTCAGCCAAGTGGTTAGCTGGCTTGCTGGAGGTGCCACGTCTTCCTCTCTGAAGGGTCTAGCCCTTGGTCACCTTACCTTTGTCAGGTTATTGTTGCTACAATTGCCCTTTCACTCTTCTCCCAGTCATGACGGCAGCTGTGAGTCTTCCGAGCTCCATACACACTCCTCACTGCCCACATTATGAAGCAGCAACTCCAGCTCCTCATGAGGAATCTGGTCAATGACCTTTGCCATTAGGGTAACACCTTTTGTTGCCTGCTGGATCACTGGCCTGAGGAGCCCAATATGACCAGGCAGTAATCATAGCTTTAAGTTTGGACAACTCCTTCCTGTGTCCCCATGTGAAAACAGTCCTCAAAGCCCCACCTCACCCCTGCTAGGACCCAGTGCCTCTAATTCAACAGAACCTCAAGTGGTGGCAATAGAACATACAAATTCAATAGGGCCTGTGTATTCTAGCTACTAGGGGCACAGCACTATTTGTCACGTGTAGGTTTTTTGCATTTACTTCATCCTGGAAAAGAGCACCCTGACCCTGTAAGTTGTGAACCCTGGCCCAGCACCCTACTGGAAACTTTAATAGGGCATTCCAATGTTGTATCAGTTTAGCAGTTTCTGCTGACGCCATATATGGCAGCTCCAGTGGACT
>NW_021159435.1:0-1080 GCF_002837175.3 Physeter macrocephalus
TTTCAGAATCCTCAGGTTAGCTGCCAGAACACCAGAAGCCTACTATTACATATACACAGTGGGACTTTAAAAGTTATAGGTTCAGCAGCTTTATGGTTTTCAACAGGATTGTGCAAGCTTTGTTCCCTTTTATTTCGTTTCTTTAAAAGGTGAATGGAATGAGGGCTTTCCGAGACATGGGGTGGTCCTCAAACATCTTGAGGTAGAACCTATGGTGGTGAAAAGCTCGTAGCCCAAGGAAAGAAAGTGAGAAAAATGCACATGCAAGTGCTGGGAGGGACCAAGTGGCCAGGGCATAGCCGATCCATTCAGCGATCTCACCAAGGAAATTGGCTTCAGAAATGTACATGAACAAGCCACCTTCTGGAATCCTATAGATGATTTCTCCAGGCTTCCTGAGCTGGGGTATTTTAGTCACTATGAATGTTGATTCCCATTACCAAAATAAATAAGACACCCAGACTAAACTGTATGTCTCTGTACCACTCAGCAGGGTATTCAGCCCAGTAAACCAGATAGTAGCCTTGAAGGAGTCTGTTTCCCATGCAGAAGACAAAGCCTCTGAAAAGGAATACAACTGGAAAAGGCCTCCCTCTAGTGAGCATTGAGTAAACAAATGTCCTGCTGGTCTTGGATCCTTGGATCCTGCTGCACAGGATCTCCTGGGGAGTTAGGGGGCGGCTGTGGCTCACTGCGGGGACTGGTGGCCGAGGTACTAGGGAGTACTCATTGGCGTGAGCTGTCCTGGAGGCTGCCATTTTGATGCCAGGCTGATTTCAGTATGTTATCTTGATATCCTGCTACCTTATTGAACCTTGGTTGAGTTAGTTTTAGCATTGATTTTCTGGGGTTTTCCAGGTACTCTATCATGTCATCTGCAAATAGACATAGTTTTATTTTCTGAGACTTACATCACTAGGTGCTTTCTTTTGTATATTGCAGTAGCTAAGGGACAGTGACAAATAATAGTGGAAGTAGTGGGCATCCTTGTTTTTGCTCCTGATCTGTGAAAATAATACTACTGTTTCCTCTTAAGTGCTGGCTTCAGTACTCAGGTCTTTTTTTTTTTTTTTTTTTTTT
>NW_021159436.1:0-1080 GCF_002837175.3 Physeter macrocephalus
AAAAAAAAAAACTTTTGCTCATGAATAGACACCACTGCTGAAGTGAAAAGGACACATCACAGACTAGGAAAAACGTTTACAAAACATGTATCTAACAAAAGACTTGTATTCAGATATATTTTTTAAAAGCTCCTGCAAGTAAATAACGAAAAGAAACAATCCAATAATGAGGGTAAAAAATATATAAACAGGAAACTCTCAAAATAAAATACTCAAATGGTCAATAAATATATGAAAAGGCATTAAACAAGGAAATTAATAGTAAAACCATAGTGAGATTCAAGAGGTCCTAGACAGTGCTACAAGACAAGCAAAAGAAACATGTTGGAAACAAAGAAGAAAGACTAAGTTTATTCCCAGAAAACATAATCATGTATTAACTACATAGGAAGAAAATCTAGAAATCTAGCCCCAAAAGCTACTAGAACTATAAGTGGATTCAGCAAAATCTCAGGGTGCAAGGTCAATATACAAAAACAGCTGTATTTCTATTTGCTAAATGAAGAACTGGAAAATGAAATTAGGAAAACAATATCGCTTAGAATTTAATCAAAATTTTATCCAAAATGCACAAAGCACTCAGGGATAAATGTAACAAAATACATGCACAACCTAAAAACTCAAAATTTAAAGATATTGCTGAGAAAAGAAATAAGGCATAAATAAATTGTTTAGCTCAGTGCAATCCCAATCAAAATTCTAGCATTCAGTTCTTGCAGAAATTGACAAACTTAGTATAAAATTTTATAGAAATGCAAAGAGCCAAGATTAAGTAGTACATTTGAACAGAACAAAGTTAGAGGGCTTATATTACCTGATTTAAAGATTTACTATAAAGCTACAGTAATCAAGATAGGGTGATACTGTATAAAGAAAGATATACAGAACAAAAAGATCAGAATAGAGAATCCTCAAACACAAACACACATAATGCACTCAATTGATTTTCAGCAAACTGTCAGAAAGTAATTCAATGGTCAAGAATAGAATTTCAATAGAAGATGCTGGAAAAATGTTTTTTAAGAAATGAAACTTGGGCTTCCCTGGTGGCGCAGTGGTTGAGAATCTGCCTGCCAATGC
>NW_021159437.1:0-1079 GCF_002837175.3 Physeter macrocephalus
AGAGGCCACGACAGTGAGAGGCCCGCGTACCACAAAAAAAAAAAACAAAAAACCCCCCCAAACCACCAGGGTTAAAATGATACTCACCTTGACCACCATAATTCACTGGCCCCAGGCCTAGCCAGGCCCAGGGTAGGGTGGCCAGAGTCAATAGAGAAACATACAGGACACTCAGTTTAAGTTTGAATGTCCCAAATGTTGCATGAGACATACTTATATTAAGAGATTACCCATTGTTTATCTGAAAGTTAAACTTAACAGGGAATCCTGTACTTGATCTGGCAAATCTATTCCAGGGTGGCTGTCCCCCCGCCCCCCTTCAATCAAGCAGTACAGAAGGAGACCCAGATTTACACCGAGAATCAGCTAGAAGGCACATTACTGCCTTTAAAGAAGCGTTCCCTTAGGCTCTCACAATAGCATTTTCTTTAGAAGAGTGTGGTTCACTCCCAACCTTCCAGCGACCTGGTGACTCTACAAAGTGGGGCCTTGAGGGCTCTCTCAGCCACACACAGAGCCTTGCCTGCCTTCACCTGCCCGGTGATCTGGGTTGTCAGTATGGTGTCTGCCACTGACGGGGGCCCAGGAGGCAGCTCGGGTACCTCCCTGGGCACCGCTGCTCCCTGTCCTTCCTCCTCAGCTGCTCTTCCTCCCACCTCGACGTTGGCCCTGTGAGCTGGTCACGGAATGAGCTGGAATGAATATGGACTTTGGGAAGAGCTAGGGTCCAGACTCAACAGCCCTGTGGCCTTGGGCAGGTCCTCAGCTCAGCTCCCAGAGCCTGTTTCCTCCTCCTTAGGGAGTATTATATCAAGTGCAAAAGCACATCTCAGGGACCTGCCACAGAGGGCTGCTCCCTAACTGGCAGTTCCTTTCGGCACATCCCCTTTTCCGTAGCTCCCCTGTGCTGCCCTCCAGCTGCCCCAGTTGCTTGAGTCCTACTGACCCCAGCCCTTTCCCATCAAAGGCTGCTCTCAGCCAGCTGTGGTTTGAAAACGGACTCACTCATTCATACTGAAGTGTTGGTGGCAGCCTGTGGCTTCACGTTTTGCTCCTTCTTAGGAACGTAGGCGATGGTG
>NW_021159438.1:0-1079 GCF_002837175.3 Physeter macrocephalus
ATCGGCAGGCGGACTCTCAACCACTGCGCCACCAGGGAAGCCCCCTAACATCTTTTAAAGTGAGGAATAGGCCTAGGTGGGGGAGGCAGCAGTGAGGCTGTTTAGGAGGAGATGAAACTAGAATATGCCCTGACCCCACTCTGCCACTACAGCCCCAAACCCGCATGTAGAAATGGTCTCCAGAGGTAGCCCAATACGAGGCTGCTGTCCTGTTGTCATTTATGTAAATCCCTTTTTAAGGTATGGGTGACATACACCTCTTTCTCTGATCCTCACTCTGAAAATCTCTGTGGTTTTAACACTGGCAGAAATTCCATAAATTATCAGAACATAATATTCATTCTCCTCTCCATCATTTCATTCTGTCACACATAAGTAAAAGTCATCTTCCTGCCCATCACATTCACTTGAGGACCGATTAGTAAGGTTTTGTCACAGTAGAATATCTCGATTTGGCCCCTCTCCTCCAGCTCTGTGCATCTTTACCTTTGCACAGTGGTTTTTGCAGGGGGCCCCATTACCTGAGTGCCCCAGAACTGTAATGCTTCCTTCATCAGGATCCAGAAAGGAGATAGAGCTGTCTTTGAGGAAAATCACTAAGTGCTTTCTGCAATACCTGTCAAGGCCTTGGATTTTCATGAGTTAACAACTGACCTCTGAAAATTTTTTTTTCCTATTGAAGGCAGATAGGCCTGAACTATACATCCCACCAAGTTACTACAGTCTGTCAGAGGCAAAGGGTTCTGGCCCCAGTGTTTTCTGGGTCCAGCTCACTCTTCACAGTCTCCAGACCTCCTCTTCCTCTGGATCCTTATCTGAGAGGCCGGTCAGAGTTGCAGTAAAGAGTCTGCACTCTGCAGTTAACTGTTCTGACTGCGTTATGTATTAGCTCTGTCACCTCTGTCTCACCTCTCTGTGCCCCAATTTCCTGGTTTACTAAAGGGATGATAAAAGCTCCTACCTCGTAGGTAATCATAAAGGTTAAACATGTTTATACATGTGATGTACTTAGAAAAGTATCTAGCATGTGGTAACCTTCCTATATATGTTGGGCATTATTAACATGCTACACCTTTAAA
>NW_021159439.1:0-1079 GCF_002837175.3 Physeter macrocephalus
GTTAGAATAGTGAGAGCAGTAGAAGGGTGTTTGAGGCAAGTCAACAGCTCCTGAGAAGGCCCAAGGTAGAGGAGATCTTGGCAAAACAGACTGGAATTGTCAATGAGTGATGTGGGGAGGGCAGCAGGGGAGCAGCTAGAGCATTAAACCAGTAAAACAATTTGGTCTTTACATTGGGGAGGGTGAGTCTTTGATCACGTCAGCATTTTAGAAAGATCACTCTGAGTACTGTGTGAAAAAGACAGATTGTCGAGAGGGCTTGAAGGGATTGGACCAGGGGGTTTTTAAGACTTTTTTCCACCTCAAGCATTCCATGATTTGTTTAAGTAAATTATATAGAACTTCTGTGAGTAATCACTAGGTCATTCAGAATTGCCACAGATTATAATAAGGGCTAACATTGACTATAGCCCTTCTGTAAATCAGGATCTATTTAAGCATTTTATATGAATCAATAAATTAAAAACCCACAACAACGCTATGATACATGTTTTATTATTATTATCATTGTCCCACTTTACAGAGAAGGAAACTGAGACGCAGTGAGGACCATCAGAAAGTGGCAAGTCTTGATTTGTATCAGATTTCAGTGCCCAGGCTTTACCTTGGGATGCAAATATACTGACTACTCCACTTCCCATTATTCAGAAATCTCGAGTCCTACAGGAAGCATTTCCCAAGTGAAATGAGAAGGGATCTTCCTTTGTGACTAGGAGTGACAAATCTATAATCTGTACCCAAATTTGGGATGCACTCCGATGGGAAAGCAGGAATAAAACCAAGCTGATTTCCTCAATGTCTGGGCTCAGAAATTAACTTTGTCTTTCATAAATAAAAAGGTTTCTAGCTTTCAGAAAACCTTTTCCCCAATTCCACCACCACCAAACTTAAATTGGTTAACCAAATACCTCTTTTTGAGTAATAAAATTAGAGAAAGAAAAGTGTAAGAAGCAATATAAGACCATGAACATGACCTTTATAAATAATTAGAGGTGTTGTTTTTTCTTCAGCTAAGTGTAACTATTCCTGATTTTCAACTGAATTTAAAGTGGCTTGAGTTAAATAAATGAATTAAATGC
>NW_021159440.1:0-1079 GCF_002837175.3 Physeter macrocephalus
TAGTTGTGGCGCGTGGGCTTAGTTGCCCTGCGGCATGTGGGATCTTAGTTCCTTGACCAGGGATCACCCCTGAGTCCCCTGCATTGAAAGGCAGATTCTTTACCACTGCACCACCAGGGAAGTCCCAACAATGTATTATTAAGTGATAAAGATTCTCTCAGACAAAGCATAATGAGATAATACTGAAAGAAACAAAAATTCTACTACTTATCTTTGTATCGAGTGTTTATTTTATTTTCCATCATACAATTCTCTTTTTGTCTCAGATTTCTCAACCGACAGGTTACTTTAAAAATCAGTAAAATAGAAAATATTACTTTAAAATAAATACTTTAAAAAAATTCAGTATTTACAGGTGCTCAAGTTCCTACATGCATTTTAAACCACTAAAGATATGTGTAAGCTTACTAATATAACTATTTTAGATATTTTCTTAAAATATGATTTAATACTGCACTTGTTCAGAACTAAAAAAATATCTTTAAACATTAACTTCTTTCTTATTAGTTCCCAGGTATAGGTATTATGGCTATTGAACAAGGCACATCATATTTGTTATTGGTTGGGAGCATCTCTTGTTGGATGGCACCCAAACTTATAAGGTATTATCTCTAATTTTTGAGATGTATCTCTAATTTTCCTATATACTATAAAAGCCACTGCTTCTCTATGATGGAGTACACAACAAATTCAATGGATCCCATGAACATTTTTCCACAGAATTAGTCATTTTTTTGCTCTAAAACAAATTATTTGGACAGAAAATGTGTAGAATCTAATCACTGGTTATGAGAAAATGTTTGATAGAAGATGTTTGTAGATGATCATTCTGGCAGAGGCAGGAGACACAGGAGCAGCAAGTTCGAAACCAGGAAAAACAAATATTTTACAGTAGTCAGATGTTCTTTCAGGGATACTCCAGTACCTGCTGGTGAGAAGTCTACCATAGCCCAGTATCAGTAAAACCCACAGAAGGAGCAGGCTAAATCACCATCTCCCAATCTTTTGCTGAAAAGGGTCCATCTACCTACCTGAAAACTACAACCTAAATTTCCATCAACCGATGAATGGGTAAAGAA
>NW_021159441.1:0-1079 GCF_002837175.3 Physeter macrocephalus
GAAAGAAAAAGAAAATCAGATATTGTAGAATAATTGAAAATAAACAGAACTCGTTTCATAGCAGCCACTTCCAAAAGTGGATATAACATGTCGGCATAAGTAGAGGGGAACCCTGTGCAGACAATTATCGGAAAGGTGGTGATGCAGCTCAAGAACGCGTTATTGAATTCGTCTCAAGGAACGGACTAGAGATGTGGTTAGTTCTCATCTGCGCTGACAGGCTCTTTTGTAGATAGATGATCTAAACATCCTTTCTCTTCTCCTTTGGTGTGTGTTGAGTAACTTTCCTGATCACGTTAATTAAGTTGATATTGAATTCGCTTGCGTATCCAGAACGTACGTGGATGAATGGTGGCGTAGCGCACGCTGTAAATCCTATCAGTGGTGGACCGAATTCATCCTTCGTCCTGGACTTCAAGATTCTTTGAGGATAACCCACAGGGCCGGGCCTCAGTGGCTTGCTCTGAGTAAGGGAGGAGAGACTTTTCACGTACATTTCTCTAGCGGTGTAGCCTATTTGAGGATGTATGGAAGACTTGTGTGATGTCATGGGGATGCCTTAGGCTTCACGCCTGGAGAGGGTCAAGGGAGTTACAGAAACCCTACTTCCAGATTCTGGGGTGCAGTGTTCCTTCGTAAGGTCAAAGTTTCCTTACCAGGTATGCCTGGGAAGTTCAAAGGGAGCGTCCAGTGTGCCTAGTACAAAGTCTGTTCTTGCCCCTGCAGTCTGGCTTCCAGGTGGGATTCTAGCATGTGGCAGCCTTTTAGGGTGTCCTCTGGTCACCCCTGCTGCTTCTCAGCTTCTCAGGAATGCTGGCGTCAGCCGTCATGGTAGATCTGATGGGTGCGCTAGGCTAGGCGATAGCTCTCCTGGCCTCACCACCCAACCTGGGCGCCGACCCTGAAGCTTTTCAGTGGTGTGACAAAGTGCTAAGTGGTCCTTCATCGAGGATGAGACAGGACCTGTTCTCACCTGGGTTGCAGACTAGTTACTAATGTTCATGTTAACGTCAACTTCAAACTCCTTACCTTCTCTTAATTCTAACATAACTAAGCTTATGCTGTAGCCCATATTTATG
>NW_021159442.1:0-1078 GCF_002837175.3 Physeter macrocephalus
AGCAGCTGCGACGGAGGGGTGGGAAGCCAAGTGGTGGGAGGAAATTAATGGGAGCCCCAAACTACCACAAGTCCACATGGTATACTGTATTTTACGAACAAAAGATTAAAATATAGTTCTTGTTTGTTTCTTTTTAGGCACTACTTTGGATTTTTGCTTTTTTTTTTTTTTTTTTAAGCTGGACGACAGACCCAAATGAATGGACGGTGAGAAAGTAAAAGGGATTCGCTCCCGAAAGACAGCCCAGAACTCTGCAGGAACCCAACGGGATATGAAGAGCAACTACATGAGAATTGCTCCTGGGACAGTTCTTCCTCTGAGCTCACTGGGACTCCGAGCCCAGCTCAGTAATTCGGTGGGCACTTTGGTTCTGCTCAATAAAGGCTTTTGTAAACGAAAGCCCCTGAACGCTCATTAGAACCAATGCAAGCAAGCAAGGAAGGCAGCCCTTGGGCAGGTGGCCTCTTTCCCATTCTCCTCCCCTCTGGGAAGCCTAACTTGGCTAATATCTTAACGACACAGCCTATTTGCACTAGCAGTTAATTGGCTACTCCAACAATTCTGTGAGGCCGACAAAGCAGAGGTCAGCAGCCTCTTGGTGCAGATAAGGCAACTGTGGCCAGCAAATGGTGGGGCCACACTGGAATGCAGGCCCGTGTTAATTCCATCATCCCAGGCTAGCTGAAGCAGCAATACAAATAAAAAGAAGGTCAAAATGAGCCCTGAGTGCCTTGGCACTATTTTGGGGGTAATGAATTCCGCACTGCAACAATGTTTCTTGCTGAGGGTACCGCCTCTAAGTTGGAAAATAGTCCCAAACAGAACCACCTTGCAACGCCAGCCAAAGGCCGTCTGGCCGCTCCTTAAAACAGATGTTCACTGAACTGCAGCACTCCTCTCTGTGGGATTCCACTACAGTTTTCAAAGTGTTTTTGTTTTAAAGTTGCAGAACCCTCTGACATCTGATGAGCAGCCCCATGTAGAAATCAAAAACACAGCTCAAAACTACTTGAGGGCTTACTTGGTGACACAGCGGTTAAGAATCCGCCTGCCGATGCAGGGGACACGGGTTCGAGCC
>NW_021159443.1:0-1078 GCF_002837175.3 Physeter macrocephalus
TTGGGGTTTGCTTTCTGCATCTAATTTGTTCCTGGCTTTATGTTTATCTTAGTTTAGCATTTAGAGTTTATTATCATTGGTATATTTGTTTGTTGATTTGGTTGCTCTCTTCCTCCTTTTTCTTTTATATATATATAAAGATATATATATATTTTTTTCTTTTTCTCTTTTTCTGAGTGTGTATGTGTATGTTGCTTTGTGTGATTTTGTCTGTATAGCTTTGTTTTTACCATTTGTCCTACGGTTCTGTCTGTTGTTATATTTTTTAGTATAGCTTTTAGTGTTTGTATCATTGGTGAATTTGTTTTTTGGTTTGGTTGCTCTTTTTCTTTCCTTCATTTTTATTTTCTTCTTTTTATTTTTAATTTTTTAAATAATTATTTTAAATAACTTTATTTTATTTTATTATTATTTATTTTTCTTTCTTTCTTTTTTTCTCCCTTTTCTTCTGAGGTGTGTGGCTGACAGGTTCTTGGTGCTTCAGCCAGGTGTCAGGCCTCTGAGGTGGGAGAGCTGAGTTCAGGACATTTGTGCCCCAGAGACCTCCCGGCTCTACATAATATCAAATGGCAAAAGCTCTACCAGAGATCTCCATCTCAATGCTAAGACCCAGATCCACTCAATGACCAGCAAGCTACACTGTTAGACACCCTATGCCAAACAACTAAAAGGAGAGGAACACAACCCCACCCATTAGCAGAGAGGCTGACTAAAATCATAAGGTCACAAACACTCCAAAACACACCACTGGACGCAGTCCTACCCACCAGAAAGACAAGATCCAGCCTCATCCACCAGAAAACAGACACTAGTCGCAACCACCAGGAAGCATATACAACCCACTGAACCAACCTTAGTCACTGGGGGAAGACACCAAAAACAACAGGAACAATGAACCTGCAGGCTGAGAAAAGGAGACACCAAATACAGTAAGTGAACCAAAATAAGAAGACAGAGAAACACACAGCAGATGAAGGAGAAAGGTAAAAAACCACCAGACCAAACAAATGAAGAGGAAATAGGCAGTCCATCTGAAAAAGAATTCAGAGTAATGATAGTAAAGATGATCCAAAATCTT
>NW_021159444.1:0-1078 GCF_002837175.3 Physeter macrocephalus
GGTGGAAGTTGGCTTTGGCACCCTCCATTTTCACTTTGTTTTTGCTTCCATTTTATTGGGGGCTCTGTGGATTCCTTCCTCTGTGCCTCCATGCATCTCAGAAGACGTATTTATTTTTTATATTTTCTCCCAATAATTTTAGGTATTTCAAAAGGAAGGTCATTCAAAGCACCTAATTCACCAGACTGCTGGAATGGGAGCCTTATACCTTAGTGTTTCACGGTGTGTGGAATGGTGTGGTGACTACACACGTCGTTCCTCTCTCTAATTCTGGCCCTAAGCATCGGAGCAGGGTCTCAGAGCAGCAGTTTGACGAGAGGGGTCTGCTCTCCTCTGTTATATAAAAGGTGGGGGTGGTGCATGCTGTTTATGGGGAGAGGATGTCTCAATCATCTTCATTTAACGTTTGCACGAAATATGTGTTTAGACGGGGTGTGGAGCAAGGCGGAGAGCATCAGGGGTTACTGAACACATCTGAGCCAATGAGAATGATGTTATGAACGGGAATCATGATTGAATGATCATTAATTTATTGAGCATCTGCTATGTATCAGATACTCTTCTGGGCCTCGGGGGTACAGCAGGGATTCAAGACAGACAAGATCCACACTGGGGCTAATGAGAGCTTACATTCTTGTGACCCCAGAATCAGGTCATCAACTTTATAAATAGAGTAAAATTCATCGTGTACTTAATATGCTGTACTACCTATCGGGACTACACTCTACTGTGCTTGTTTGATAGATGCAGGTACTGAATCTTAGTGGAGTTTAGTCAGTTGCCTAGGGCCACACACTCACTGGAGGAGCCCAGATGCCAGGAAGTGTGTTTTCAGCCATTATCAAGCACGTGAAGGTAGGAAGCACTCTGTAGGGCATCTAACGAATGTTTTCTTACAAATAGCATTTCACTGGCCTGTTCTTATGGGCCACATGGATTTGCTGCCAGGCTTCTCCCAGGTGCTGTTTAGCATTTGACAACCTGGTGATACCAACGTCAATGAGCAATGATGGTGCGTGGAACCTAAAACAAACAGTCACTTAGTTTGGTTTCAAAGCTGAATATAGAGGGCTTCCCT
>NW_021159445.1:0-1078 GCF_002837175.3 Physeter macrocephalus
TGTGTGTGTGTGTGTGTGTGTGTGTGTGTGTGTGATTAGCAGTAATCTTTTACCAAGATGCATGCTTGACTACATGTATTTCCCAGCCAAAAAAATTATACATTTACTAGTTCCTCCCCTACCTCTTTGAAGCAGTTCCCAGTTCTCAGAAACACTGAATAAAACTCAACTCACAGCTCTTATGTTGTGTGTTTTCTCTCCAACTGACACTTGAGATCACCATAAGAGTGGAGGTTAACAAAAATGCTTCATGATGATAGCCACAATAGCAGAGATAAATTGGCCTTGACACTGAACCAACATTGATGGGGTAACTTTAAGGGTTTTGCTGAGATGGTTCCCTTGCATGTCACACCTCATAACAATCATGATAAAGACTGAAAAGGTAGGGTGTGGATAGAAACCAATAGCTGGAGGCCCTTTTGAACACCTCCAAAGGGTTATGAGCAAGTTCTTGCTATGGTTTATTTTCCAGGTGAACTGAGTTTTTCCTACTGGTCAGAGATTTATCACTGTAAATGTAGGGAAACTGCTTGCCTTTGTACTCCCGACTCAACTTACCTCTCCAGTAGCAGGGACAGGCATTGAACTTATTTAAAGAACTCCTGTTATTTAAAAACTCTGTAAAATTTTAACTTCCTCAGACACTCTACAGCCATTATCACCTAAAATCTTCAGAAAAAGTAGAGAGACCTAATGGAATTTGGAAAGTAAAATCAACAAACTTCTAACCCTAACCCTCAAACTTCCAGGGACTAAAGTATTGCCATTAGCCTTGATGGCAATAAGCTCTAACCCCTCTGGGGACCACCTATAGTTAGCTACTTCTGAGTTAATAACAGACCCCTAAGTGTTTTGTAATTGCACCTCAAATCCTAGATTCTACCCTCTTACAGGCCAATGTGACTTCATACTACTAGAGACTCGTGTGATGCCTCCAGATGTCTCCATAATAGGTTCATTATGCATTTCCAAAAAAGTCTGCATGATCAAAGGGAAAACTGTCCTTGAGCCTCAGTGGAAAAGACCTTTTTTTTTTTTTCGGTACGTGGGCCTCTCACTGTTGTGGCCTCTCCCC
>NW_021159446.1:0-1078 GCF_002837175.3 Physeter macrocephalus
CCCCCCCCCCCATCCCCCCGCTGGTGTGTCTAAGAGAGAAGAGACTTTCTGGCTAGCCCAGGTTCGGCCACGTTGAATTGCTTCTCTCTTCCGGGAAATGATCGGGGTTACTGCGCTTCTGTATTAAAACCAATAATACTAAAGTCAATGAGTCACACCAGGCAAATACTACCCTTAAGCGAAGAATTCCTTTCCAAAGGCAGGACAGACATTTTTAGGCAGCGTCCGGGTACAGCAGATTTCTGAAAATTGCTCGATTTTGTCCTATTGTGGGTTATGTGACCTTAGGACGTTCTGTGATCACCATCTCTTAGGTGCCAGAACATGATCGCAGAAAAGTAACCGGCATTCGGTGCCCTTGAACTCTGGCAGCTGCCCATTCTGTGCCGGGGCAGTGTTTGACCGACAGAAACCGAGGGACGGAGAGGGGGAAATGCCCACTGGTCTGCCAGGCCGTCCTTTCTTGTCCCCTCTGACCTCAATTCTGTGCCAATTGAGCACTAATCAACCAGAGTCAGACTAAAATTGCTGCTGTTGATAACATCGTTAATGTAGTAAAATTGCTCTTATCGATATCATCCCTAACGTCCAAAGTCAGTTTGTTTCTGCAGGGCAAGTTGAGCTAAGAGATCCCCGAGCCGGGGACCACCTGGCCGGAGAATGGTAAACCGGAAACATCCTGACTCCTGAAGCAATGATTCCGAAATGTCAGGAGTCGGTGGTCAACGCCAGCTTCTTTGTTCTTCCCCTTTAAAAGCACCCGTATCTCACAGACGAAGGCGGAGTGGACGTGAGACTTGTCTCGCAGTCCCTTGCTTGGCGCCCTGCAACCCAAGGCTTCCTTTTGGACAAAGGGCTGCTGTCCGAGTTTGGTTTTCTGTGTAGAGGGCACAGCAGATCTTTGGTGGGTTACACAGGGAGCAGCTAGGTATCCGAGGACCCTGAAAAGTAAACGTTTGTCTTTGCCCGAAGAGGTACTGCGGGAAATGGTGGTTAGAAAGTTTCAGTGAAAAGGGAGGGCGCCGTGTCGTGGCCGGTTAGCTCAGTTGGTTAGAGCGTGGTGCTAATAACGCCAAGG
>NW_021159447.1:0-1078 GCF_002837175.3 Physeter macrocephalus
CCTTTGGAATGTGTTAAAGTCCCAGTTGTCCTAGTAAAACTCAGTGGGGTTGGTGTAAAAGGGACAGAACAGTTTATCTCGAATAATTATATACCTATTTCAAAGAGAAACATGGAAATGTTTTAGAAGTTCCAGTGAGTGTCTTTCACTTCCTTGAGGGTAATATCTGAAGAAACTGTGTTTATAGTACAAATGCATGCACACCTTTTATGCTTGCTCCCTTTCAGTGCTCTGTTGGTTTTTGGAATAAGAGAAGCCGTCACCTACCGGTGATTGAAAAAGTCTGCTTATGTGAGATGACATAGGGAGGAATGAAGTGGAATCTTGATACCATGGTGAAGAACCAGCTGGCTCTGTTTAGCTTTTCTTTTCTCTCAAGGTGACAATCAGCATGTTTAAAGGAGTCAGGAAATGTTAGATGGAAAATAATTCTTTCAAGGTTTTAGCTGCAACTAAAAATTGGTTTTGATTTGATTGTCGAAAGTTTAGTTCAAATTAAATAAACCTGATGATTTTTCTGCAAGTGGATGACTTAATTCTCTGTCATCTGGCAGGACCCACATTATTTTCTAATCCCCGTCCACTGGAAATAATTTATCTCTTGTCACTTGAAGATTATTTTAGCACTTTTAAGTGTACCAACTATCATGGTCCAAACTTCGCCATCTTGGAAGTAAACTTGATGACATTTGTTTGATTCAAATTATAAAACTAAAGTGATTTACAAAATTTTTAAAACTCACTTTTATTATTTGACCTAAAATATACTGATTATTGATGGAAAAAAACACATTTTGTGGCTCTAATAATACATGTTAATTTTATTCATATCTTGGTTTATTGTATTATTTCCAGGTTGATGAAAATGAAAATATGACCATTCTTATGCCAGATTATTGACTGCCCAAAGGACAGCAAAGAGCCTGTAACTCATAGAAATGTGTTTTCCCCTGTTTGTGCTCAGAGATACCCAGCCAACAGCTTTGACTAAATTGACGACCGTTTCCTGTATGACTGTGATTGTGTGTTATTATGTGTGTGTGAGTACAGGCACATCTGTGATTTCAGGAATTCAGCT
>NW_021159448.1:0-1078 GCF_002837175.3 Physeter macrocephalus
GTCTGAAAGAGAAAAACAAATACTGTATGCTAACACATATATATGGAATCCAAAGATACATTTTTTTTTGAAGTACAGTCTTAAAGAAATTTCTCAGACTTTTTTTTTTTTTTTTTAACTACTTTCAAGGAGTCTTTAGTATCTGAAGACCCCAGATTAAGGCTCACTGGTTTAGATCACTTTTCTATTTCTTGGAAGTCTCCCTGGGTCATTTGGTGCCAATCAAGGCTAAGGCCCTGGTAATTCAAAATTATCACCCTTCCAATGCCTGACTATCTTGTAACCTAAGATCATAAAATAGTCTCAGAGAGAGGGCCCTGACCATTGCGAGATGAGTTCATGGTTGAGTCCATGCTGGAGGTAACTCTTTACCAGCGGATTCTGCAGAGAAAATGTTTGATTAGCATTTTTAGACTGAAGTTCCCCTTTGTGAGGTCAGAGTTGACCTGTCTGCTGCTCATGCCTATGCTGGGGCCTGATCATAAGCCGGCAGTAGATCATAAGGAAGCTTTACTTCAAGCCTGAGACAGATTAAGTTTTAGTCTTTCCGCTTTTACACTCTCCCTTCCCCCATCTTCCCATGCTCCCACCCGCACCTCCAGCCCCGCCATGTACACACCGCACACATATTCGGGCCTCTCTCCAGTAGAGAGAAGTAAGACATCAGAAGAGTCCTGAATGCAGTCCTCAGCTTCTTTCTCTCTCAACACACACACACTCACACTGTTTGTACTTAGGAGCAGGAGTGGACCGAGGACATGGTTTGCTAAGCCCATGTCTACAAAGCGCTTTCTCATTTTTGACATCTAATGATTCCAGATGTGGGTTATACCTTGAGAAGAGCTAAATATTAGAACAAACGTGCTCCCTTCCTTTTCTGATCTTTCTTTCTCATTGAAAGGGCTAAATGTTGAATTCACAGTTTTTATTTATTTTAATAGATATTTATTGGAGTATAATTGCGTCACAATACTGTGTTAGTTTCTTTTGTACAACAAAGCGATTCAGCCATATGCATACACATGTCCTCATATCCCCTCCCTCTTGAGCCTCCCTCGCATCCTCCCTATCCCACCCC
>NW_021159449.1:0-1077 GCF_002837175.3 Physeter macrocephalus
AGTGTATATATGTCCATGACACTCTCTCACTTCATCACAGCTTACCCTTTCCCCTTCCTGTGTCCTCACGTCCATTCAATACATCTGTGTCTATTCCTCTCCTGCCCCTAGGTTCTTCAGAACCATTTTCTTTTCATTAGTTTCCATATATATGTATTAGCATATGGTATTTGTTTTTCTCTTTCTGACTTACTTAACTCTGTATGACAGATTCTAGGTCCATCCACCTCACTACAAATAACGCAATTTTGTTTCTTTTTATGGCTGAGTAATATTCCATTGTATATCTGTGCCACATCTTCTTTATCCATTCATCTGTCCATGGACACTTAGGTTGCTTCCATGTCCTGGCTATTGTAAATAGAGCTGCAATGAACATTGCGGTACATGAGTCTTTTTGAATTATGGTTTTCTCAGGGTATATGCCCAGTAGTGGGGTTGCTGGGTTGTATGTTAGTTTTATTTTTAGTTTTTTAAGGAACCTCCATACTGTTCTCCATAGTGGCTGTATCACTTTACATTCCCACAAACAGTGGAAGAGGGTTCCCTTTTCTCCACATCCTCTCCAACATTTATTGTTTGCAGATTTTTTCATGATGACCATTCTGACCGGTGCAAGGTGATACCTCATTGTAGTTTGATTTGCATTCCTCTAATGATTAGTGATGTCAAACATCCTTTCATGTGTTTGTTGGCAATCTGTATACCTTCTTTGGAGAAATGTCTATTTAGGTCTTCTGCCCATTTTTGGATTGGGTTGTTTGTTTGTTTGATATTGAGCTGCATGAGCTGTTTGTATATTATGGAGATTAATCCTTTGTCAGTTGCGTCATTTGCAAATATTTTGTCTTCTGCCCATTTTTGGATTGAGTTGTTTGTTTTTTTCATATTGAGCTGCATGGGCTGCTTGTAAATTTTGGAGACTAATCCTTTGTCAGTTGCTTCACTTGCAAATATTTTCTTGCATTCTGAGTGTTGCCTTTTCGTCTTGTTTATGGCTTCCTTTGCTGTGCACAAGCTTTAAGTATCATTAGGTCCCATTTGTTTATTTTTGTTTTTATTTCCGTTTCTCTAGGA
>NW_021159450.1:0-1077 GCF_002837175.3 Physeter macrocephalus
GTGCTTACTGGCCATTTCTACCCACATATCACATTATTATCTCAGACTCAGTCTGCTTCAAACTCATCCGATCATTCTCCATCCACACTCGAGTCTTCTTCCTGATGTTCCTCAACCATGAAAGCCAAGGCCCATTCCTGCTACTTGGTTCTGTTTTAGAGGCATGTATCCAGTCGGTTGCCAAGGGCTGATAGCTTTTCTCTGAATGTCCCTTCAGTCAGTCCCTTCCGCGTTCCTTGCCATCTGTGATGCAGTCCGGTCACACCTGAAGTTTTGCTGTTGCCTGGGAGCTGATCTTCTTGCCACTCCTCTCTGCCAGATGAGTCTCTTGAAAACACTGCTTTCCTGCACCACGTCCTTTCTGCAAACCCTTTACCACGATGAACAGCCTAAAGTCTACAATTTGTAGGCTGTCACTGAGGAGCTCCCAATTCTGGCCAGTGTGAATCCACACCTCCAGTCAGCGGTGTACCCAGAACATGCCAAGGGCATGCCTGCCCCACACCCATGCTTGTGCTAGCTTCCTCACCCCAGAAGGCCTTCTCACTCTCTTCTCCTGTTGGTAGATCTTACGCCTTCTTCAAACTGGATTAGGATCTGCTTTTCTCATGAAACTTCCTATAAATATTTGAGCCTTAGGGACCCCGATCTCCAACATCTAACAGTGATATCCAGCACTTATCTTACATTTAATCAACTACTGCTCTTTGGTATCTTTTGCATTGTTTTACTGGTATTTAATTTTTATTTTTGGATTAATTTTTTTCTTTTGCATGTTTTTTTGGCACTGACACAATTATAAGCTTCTTGAAGGCATGAGCTATACATTTTTTCCTTGTGTCCCCCTATTATCTGATACAGAATTTGGCAGGTAGGAATTTCTTGGCCCTTGAGAGCAGAATGAGATTTACTGTTATCTGGGACTTTATTTTAATGAAGGAAATGTGTTTTTAAAATAACTATTTTTTTCCTCTGCAAGATTATTTATTGACCTCTTTGTCCCTCCCATCTTTCCATCAATATGTAAAATTTTACTCAATTTATTTATTTATTTATTTTTGGCTGTGTTGGGTCTTC
>NW_021159451.1:0-1077 GCF_002837175.3 Physeter macrocephalus
ACACACACACACACACACACACACACATTTATAATGACAAAGTAAGCAACCAGTAAAAAAAAAAATGAGGCTGCTCTGTATTGTCATAGGAATATTTCTGATATGGTTAAGTGAAAATTTTGATTTACAGATCAACACATACAGGATAATTGCATGTATACATGGGATATTTCTGGAAGGATATCCAAGAAATTGTTGGGGGAATAACAGAAGTTGTCTAGGATGGGAAGAAGACTCCCTTTTTGTCATATGCCCTTTCATCTTATTTAAATTTTTTCACCATGTCCATGTGTCATTGAATAATATATATTTTTAAAATTAGATGAAAAATCGAAGGACTGAGTTCCATGACTAATATTCCCCACCACTTGCAATTTATGAAAAGATATGGAACCCTCATTTAAGAATGATAAAATTGATATTTCCTTCAGCTACTAAACTTTTGTGCTTGCTAAATATTGCTTTTTGTTTCTTGTCTATGAGAGTACTTATTTTCTCTTGGAAATGGGAAGGGCTGGAAATTGCAGTCAAGGATAACACAAGAAAATATTAGAACTGACCATCCAGTCTCCTACCTCAAAATATAAGCTTGTGTAAAATTATAAACCTATACATTTTTTTAATAAGGGTAAACTTAGAATTTCATTTTGTAATAAATATTTATTGATGGTTCATTATATGTGAACCACTATGCTAGGCACTAAAGTTGGATGTGTCAAACCTGACCTTAAATAACATTAGTGAAGGTAAGCTCCAGAGACCTTGGCCAAGATGGCAGAGTAGAAAGACCCTGAATTTACTTCTTCTCATAGGCACACAAAAATTACAACTATTTACAAAGAAACTGTTTATGAGAAAGACAGGAATCTTGCAGAAAAGATCTTCTACAACTAAAGATATAAAGAAGGAACCACAGGGAATTCCCTGGCAGTCCAGTTGTTAGAACTCTGTGATCTCACTGCCAAGGGCCCAGGTTCAATCTCTGGTCAGGGAACTAAGATCCTCCTGTGGCAAAGAAAGAAAGAAAGAAGGAAAGAAAGAAAAAGAAAGAAAGAAAGAAAGAAAGAAAGAAAGAAA
>NW_021159452.1:0-1077 GCF_002837175.3 Physeter macrocephalus
TTATCTTAAGCTTAGACTTAGTTTAAGCCTCTGACTTGAACTTCCCAGGTCCTGTGATACTTGTCATTCTTAGTCTAGGTGACCAGCCCATCTCCTCTTTAATCCTTGCCATTGTAAGCCAACCTCGGGTGGCCCTCCAGGCCCTGGGGTTCTGTGGAGCAGGCTCAGCCGCCCCTTCTTGGGCATCTACTGAATGTAAATCTCATAACCTGTGATAACTTCACTAGGGTAAAGAGGTGTAAGTAAACAAAGGAAGTATCTTAGATTTGCATATTGCTTTGGAAGTGGAAAAACACTTTCAGACACATTGTGTCTTTTGATCATTCTTAACAACTGTATTAAAAAGGTGAAATAGACAGTTCCTCTTTGGAAGGAAGAAGTGGAAACTCAGGTTAAATAAGGTCCTTAAGGGAACACAGCAGATAGGAGTAGCTGAGTTTAAATGATGGCACAGCATCCTACTTTGATGAGCTGTCAGAGTTCTGAAGGAGATGCTGTGAACTTGGAGCAGGGGTTGATGTTTATAAGAGCTGATGTTCATATGGGGAGGATGAGTGTTACCAACAGAGGTGGCAGAGGCAGAGCACGTTTGGGGACAGGGAGTGATGAGCTCAGGGTCTGCACCTTGTGCAGGGACCCTTCTTTGTCTGACTCACATGCTCCCTGGACTAGTGACGGGAGTCCTGCCTTTCCCCTTGAGCTGTGCCCACAAAGCATTCTTCTTTCTTGAGTTTCACACATCCCACCTCTTCCCAGTCCCGTGATGTTGCTCTCAGCCAAGATTGTTGTTTTCTCTATTTATAGGTCATTGGTTCTCTAACAGACCACATGTAAGTGTCACCTAAGGAGCTTTTAAAAATATAGGTGCCTGGGGGCTTACCAGTGGTAAAGAATCCACCTTCCAGTGCAGGGAATGAGGGTTCAGTCCTGGTCGGGGAACTAAGAACCCACATGCTTGGTGGCAACTAAGCCCGTGTGCCACAACTACTGAGCTTGTGCGCCTCAACTAGAGAGCTCACCTGCAGCAAACTAGAGAGCCCACTTGCTCTGGAGCCCGTGCACCACAACTAGAGAGAG
>NW_021159453.1:0-1077 GCF_002837175.3 Physeter macrocephalus
CTGTGACCTTATCCTCTCTGGGCCTCAGTTTCTTCATCTATAAAATAGGAATAATAATAGCACCTACCAATGGAGTTGTTGTGAGGGTATTAAATGAGCTAACACTTGAAAGCATTTAGCAGAGCGTCTAGCAAAGAGGAAGTGTTCAAAGAAGAGCCCAAGGTCCGTCATACACACAATACCTGGGCCACAGGAAAGGTGACAAGTCAGGGTCAGGGCTCCCCAGGGAAGGCTGGGAGGCAGAACCTGAAATTCAACCTTCCAACCCTCCGGCCCCTCCACTCCCCTGGCACTTCTTGTGGGTACATGCATCCTCTTGGCAGCTACCTGCAGGCCCTCCGTGCCCGGGACACCATTCAGGTCTCACCCTCACTTCCCGATGACCCAGCCCAGCAGCCCCCAGGGGCGCCTCCCAGCCTCCACGGCCCACCTCCCCTGAAACCGCTCTCCATGCTCCTCGTATAAGATTTTTCAACATAAATCTGACCTTGTCACGCCCCCACTAAAACCTCTTTAATGGCTCCCCATCGCCCTTGGGCTCAATTCCAAACTTTCACGGGGGCTAAAAACAGTGGCTTTCAAAATCTTTGAGACGCACAGTAAGAAACACATTTTACAATGCCGTGTAGTGTATACCTTTATAAAACTTGAAATAAAAGTTTCAAGAAACCACACTGACCTCATGTGCAACACACATGAATATTTTCTATTCTATTCTTTTTTCCCCCCCAGAGCCAGCTGTGGCCCGCTAAACTGATTTCATGACCCACTGAGGCATTCAGACCTGCAGTCTGAACAACACTGGTTTCAGAACTCTCAGACCCAGGCCCTGGCAGACCTTCAGACTCATCTCTCCCCACCCCCTCCTGGCAGCCCAAGCTCTGGTCATCATATTCCTCCTTGCCACTGGGCCTTTGCACATGCCGTTCCCGCTTCCTGATTGTTCATCTGGCTTAGCCAAAGGCCACCTCTTTAGGGAAGCTGCCTGCCCATCCATTGAATGTTGTCTCACCGTCACCTGTGACCCACCTTCAGACCGTCCTGAACCTTATAACCACCTTGGGTGTTTGTTTTTTT
>NW_021159454.1:0-1076 GCF_002837175.3 Physeter macrocephalus
ACACACACACACACACACACACACACACATCCCAACCCTTTAAAAGCAATCCTGAGCCAATAAGACTCCACCTGCTGATTTGACCTTGACTTTCCAACTCTCTGTCTCATTTGGTGCTACCTGAACGGCTGTCCTTAAGGGTAGCCTTGGTACGTGGTCCTTGACCTTGTTCTAATAACTGTCACCTCCTCCTCACACAGATCCATCCCCTAGACGTTGGCACCAACTTACTTCTTCCTCCTCCCTCCCTCATCCTGTGCTACACAGAACTGCTGACTTCACTGGGGTCCTTGGGTATCAGACTATGAGTTTTCACATCAAAGAATGCCCTCCTCTTCTGGGTGATGTGCTTTGCCACCTGGGCCTTCAGCTTCAGTGCTGTGGGTCTTACGGTGGCATTGGCACTGACGACGCTTTACCGTGTGGCTTTGGAGGTAGTGGACACACACACAGAGGCTGACAGAGGAAGACACACGTGTAGTGGCCTGTGGTAGCTACTGATCTGGGCTGTCACTCTCTTTCTCCCAGTACCGACTTTGCCTCCTAGCTGCAGAAATGGCCATGTGGCTCCCTTTCCCTGGACACAACGCTCAGCCCAGGCTTGGGCGTGAGACCCACGCAGAGTTCATCAGAGTCTGTCCCTGGGATTGATTCATGCAGCCATGTTCTGTGCCATGTGGGCGAGGAGAGAAACTGCAGCCAGTACATAAAGGAGAGCCAAGGCCGCAGAAATGAGTGACAAGAGCAAAGGGAAGTGTCGCGGAGGCACTGAACACTGCCTCTGGTCCTTGAGGTCCTGGACCCTCCACTGCTACTTCAGTTACATGAAAATCCTCAGCATCCTTCTTAACCATGGGAGCCACTTATTCTCTTGTCTTCCGTAAGCTAGTTTGTGATGGTCTCTGACACATACGGCCAAAATGGCCCGGACTAATACACTTTCTGATGCCAGCAGGTGCCAGTTTGATTTGTGAATTTAGATGAGACATCCCTCTAGGGACTTCTGGAAGTAGCAGGAGGGCACTTTGAGACAGAACTGTTTCCTGCAGGCAAGCAGGATGAGGTCTCCTGTCATA
>NW_021159455.1:0-1076 GCF_002837175.3 Physeter macrocephalus
AAAAAAAAAAAAGGAGAACAACCTGAGCCAGGACCTCTCATCTGTTTCCTCACCTGTAAAATGAGAGGGTTGAACTGTGAGTTTCCTTTGGGAACTGACCTTCCTCAAGAGCCTCTACGCTCTGTCCGTTGTATGGAAAGAAACCACAGAATGCCAGACAGTCCTTTTGTGCCTCTAACTAGCTGGTATGCTTTGGGATTGAAGAATTCCCCTGGATGTTTGGTAATTGGTGGTTTGTTTTTTTTCTCTGAATGCACCAGTGTGGTATTTAGCTTGAATGCTCAGTAAGTCTGTTTCAAAAAAAAGAGAACTTAATTCCCTGACGAAGACAGCTACCACAGTGATAACTTTGGCCGCTGCTGGTTACTCAGTTTTTTCCAATTTGTTTTTTTGTTGTGTGTGTGTTCCACATATTTTGGGGAATGGTGTGTGTGTGTGTGTGTGTCCATGGGTGCATGAGCTTGTGTCTAGCTGGGGAAGAGATAGTAGGAGTTGGCTTGGGTATTGTCTTCAGCTGCAACATGGCTTTTAACGTTGGAGTCATGTGCCTTAAGATGCTTTCATAATTCACCTTGGAGAATGGAAAAAAAATAGGTTTTGGTGAAATAGAAAAAGTCTTTTGAAATGTCACAGTGTGGTTATGTCCCTGGAGAGGGACATTTTTCAGATATTTCTAGTAATTTGAAGTCATTCAAAAACAATGTTCTCAGGCATTATCGTGTTTGTTGCTAGCTTTTGGCAGAGTTGTTTTGATGGTTGCAAGCTCTCCCCAAGCTGGGCAGTCAACCCGAGCACAGGAGTGGGTCTCTGGCTCTGAATATCTCACCTCTGCCCCATTCCTGCACTGCTTTTTTGCCCCTCAGTGGGTGCTCTTGATTGGCTGGTCTGTCACCCACCCCTTGGAACAGTTGCTTTGACGCCTGCCATGTCTGATGGGGCCCACCCCACTAATTTATTTTTCTGGGTTTGTGCTTGAATTTCTTCTATATTTAGAGCTTTGATTGAAGGGATATAATATGTCAGAAAACTGGGTAGTTTGATTTACTAAATACTAATTTTTTGCAAGATGATAGTTC
>NW_021159456.1:0-1076 GCF_002837175.3 Physeter macrocephalus
ATTGGCAGGCAGATTCTTAACCACTGCGCCACCAGGGAAGCCCTCAGTTTCTTTTTGAAATAATATTAATTGTGGAACAGGTTGCCAGAATGAGCCAGCAAAGCCGGATAAACCCACATTGCCATTGAGCTAAGTTGCTAAGCAGACTCCAGGGAGCTGAGCTCAGAGAACTGGGTTCAGATCCCGGAGGTGAGGGCTCGACTCATAGCTCAGTTGGGTGACTTTGGGCATGTCAGTTAACATCTCTGAGCCCCGTTTTCCTCATCGGAGAAGTAAGGATGAACAATACCTGACCCATGGTTTTATTCCGAGGATCAAGTGAACACGGAACATAGAAGAACTTTGTAGATTATAAAACATTATATAAAGGTCAGGAGGGGTGGTGAGAGCAACAGCGGTTCTGGTTGTGTCGTTATCATTTCAGGGAAAATGAAGTCCAGGACCTAAGCCAAAATGCCAGGAATGCAACCTTCCCTTTCCCATTACTTCTTATTAAATAGCCGTGGAAAAGGGGCCTCTTCCTCCTCCAGCACTGGAGGTCAAGGAGAGAGACAAGGACCCAGCTGATCTCAACAGAAGGCGCCAGTTGGGCTCCCAGGGGATCAGTCATAACTTACAAGGTGTTTGCAGACTGGGGCCTCCCGGCTTGGTGCGTCTGCTACCGAGGGGTGTCCTAATGAAGAATTGTGTCTTCTCTCCCCGGTTCAGGCCCCAGGGCACGGGGCTGTCCGCAGATGGGCAGCTTCTCCAAATAACCACACCCCTCTTCTCCTTCCCACCAGGCATTCCTCCTACGGAAGGCTGTTGGATGACCACGACTACGGGTCCTGGGGAAACTACAACAATCCTCTGTACGACGACTCCTAACAAAGGAAGGTGGCCTGGGATGAGGAATAACTAACTGTCTTTATTTATCAGTGCTTATCCAGTAGAATTAATAACAAGTACCTGATGCGCATTGAGCGACAATCCTAAGCCCTGTTTTGTTGGTTTGGTTGTTTTGTTTTCCTCCCTCTCCTCTGGCTGCTACAACTTCCCCTTTCTGGTACCAAAAAAAAAAAAAAAAAAAAAAAAAA
>NW_021159457.1:0-1076 GCF_002837175.3 Physeter macrocephalus
TGAAACTTTCTATGAGGCCACCATCACCCTGATACCAAATCCAGACAAATATAGAAAAGACAGTTACACCCCAATACCACTGATGAACTTAGAAGCAAAGCGGCTCACGAAAATAGTAGCAAAGAGAATCCAACACCACATTAGAAGTATCATACCTCATGATCAAGTAGGATCAATTCCAGGGATGCAATGATTCTTCAATATACGCAAATCAATGTGATACCCCCTGTTAACAAACGGAAGAGGAAGAACCCTAAGATCATGTCAATCGAGGCAGAAAAGCTTGTGACAAATGACAACAAACATGTATGATAAAAACCCTCCAGAATATGGCCTTATAGGGAACCTCACTCAATTTAATCAAGGACGTGGACAGCAAACCCACAGCAAACATTTCCAATGGTGAAGAACTGAAAGCATGTCCTCTAAGATCAGGAACAAGACAAGGATGACGACTCTCACCACAGTTATTCAACATAGATTGGGATGTTCCAGCCACGGCAATCAGAGCAGCAAAAGAAATAAAAGGAACACAAATTGGAAAAGAAGAAATAACACTGTCTCTCTCTGCAGATGATATGATACTATACTTAGAGAATCCTAAAGATGGCACTATAAAACTAGTAGAGCTAATCCATGGGTTTGGTAACGTTACAGGAAACAAAATTTATGAACAGAAATCCCTTGCATTCGTCTACATTAATGAAGAAAAAAAAGAAAGAGAAAGTAAGGAAGAACTCCCATTTACCCCTGCAAGTAAAGGAATAAAAAACGTGGGAATAAACCTACCTAGGGAGACAAAAGTCCTGTATGCAGAAAAGTATAAGAAGCTGACGAATAAAATTAAAGATGATACAAACCAAAGGAGAGATATACCGTGTACTTCAACTGGAAGAATAAATACTGTGAAAATAACCATACTACCCATAGCAATCTACTTATACAATGCAATCCTTCTCAAATTACCAATGGCATTTTTTTACAGAACTGGAAAAAATCGTACAATTTGTAAGGAGAAACAAAAATTCTGAAGGAGCGAAAGCAGTTTCACGGAAAAAAAAAAAGGAGCTGGAGGA
>NW_021159458.1:0-1076 GCF_002837175.3 Physeter macrocephalus
ACGGGAGAGGCCACAACAGTGAGAGGCCCGCGCACCGCAAAAACAAAAACAAACAAAAAAAAAGAAATAAAATATTATAGATAAATCTGAAGCCTCTGTGTATCCCTCTCTAATCCCATTTCCTTTTCTGCCTTCCAGATGTAAACTCTATTCTGACTATGATTATTATTATGCAAAGATATAATTTTAGTACATAAAATTTACTAATTTAATAAAAGTCAATAAATTTCATACATGCATGTGTACACACAAACACCAATAATACATGGGTGAATTCTGGTCCAGTCAACTTGGCAAATAGATATCCTGAAAAACCCTCTCATTACCAAATACCTAGAACAGTGATGCTTTTCAATCAATAGATGACCTCATAAAAAAAGTAAGGGAAATCAGTAGACTGAGTAAAGCAGATTGTCCCGCCTAATGTGGGTGGGACTCATCCAATCCATTGAAGACCTAAATAGAACACAAAGGCTGAACAAAAGGGAATTTTGCCTGTCTGACTACATAAGCTGGGACATCAGTCTTCTCCTGGCCTTGGGCTGGAAATAACAGCATTGGCTCTCCTGGTTCTCAGGCCTTTGGACGGGGACCAGAACTCACTGCCAGCTCTCCCAGGCCTCCAGCCTGAGATGTGGGGACTGAGATCTTGGGACTTCTCAGCCTCCATAATCCTGTGACCCAATTCCTCATAATAAATCGATAGCTAGCTAGATCGATCGATCGGGCCTATTGGTTCTGTTTCTCTGGAGAACCATGACTGATACAGATTTTAGTACCAAGAATGGTTCCAGAGGAACAGAGTTTTAAGGATGAGTTTTCTGAATTGGTTCTGGGGTTTATGGAATTGACTCTCTAATCTGATTAGATGTAAAGACACTAATGACTCTATTTCCAGTGGTAAAGAGACCACTGACAGTCTACGGCGTAGTGTGATAGTAGAGATACACAACATACCATCATTGCATACTCCTCATCAATAATTTATAAGAAGCATGGGCTGGACGACTGTGCATATGATACTTTCAAACATTTTTGGTAAACCAGCAAATGTAATGAAGCTGGCTGGTTGCTCC
>NW_021159459.1:0-1076 GCF_002837175.3 Physeter macrocephalus
CCTCCTCCTGCGGCTTCAGCTTCTTCCCCAGAACTTTGAAAGAAGTCATCATCAATCTCCTGCACTGTGACTTTCTTCTGCCGTTTCTGGCGACGGAGCACCCGTCTCCGATCACAGTTGCTGCCTTCCCCGGACAGGTCAGCCCCTGCCGCCTCGTCCTGCTCCTCCTCCGTGGGCAAGTACTCGGACACTTCACCCTCAGAGTCTCCCTCTGCCTTTGGCCTCACACCACACTCCAAGCGTTTCTTCCCCTTTAGCAATCCCACCTGCCCCTGGAACTGCAGAGCCCTCTTCTGGAGTTTCTTGATGTGTTTTTTCAAGCGCTTATCTGTTTTCGAGAGAACTTTGCCCCTCTTGTCTGGTTTGTTTTCACTGAGTGTTGAGCTCAGCTCAGAAGTGACCGAGGCCGGGGCTTTTTTAGTTGCTCTTTTATTACAAGTTTGCTTCTTTCTTTCAAAGGACAGTTTTGCTTGATCTGCCAAATACTTTTCAAAACCTGATGCTTCGTTGAGCATTAGTTTTCTGGGCTTTTTCTCCTGCTTCTGAGGGATCTGGGTACCAAAAGGTGTCATCTGACCAGTGCGGACGAGCTCTTCCCAAGCAGTCTCCTGAGCAGGCATGAGCATGCTGCCGAGGCAGGACGGCCCTGCTTCTGAAAGAGGGATGACAACACGTTGGGCACTAGCACAAAACTTTCCAAGAGAACAATGGGTATGTGCACTACTCAATACATAAATTTAAAAAAAGAAAAAAAAAAAGAAAAAAAAATCACTGACGTACTAAAGTAGATAACGTACTAAAAACAGAGTGAAATTTACTATAGCATTCATGCCGCATTTAGTATACTCCTATTCAAAAAGGTAACTTCTCAATAACTTTTCCCAAAATACTGCATTATCAATACTTTCTGTGCATCCAAAGACAGACCCAGTTGTATGTAACATACAGCGAGAGAAATTTTACCATGTTTCCTTATCAACTGCCCTTGAGGAAGCAATCTCCCAAGTTTCCACGTCACTGCTAATACCAGCATTCAGATGGACTTAAATACAAGAGACAGCAGAACTGAAAACAGA
>NW_021159460.1:0-1075 GCF_002837175.3 Physeter macrocephalus
CCACTACATGCTCACAACAGACCTAAGCAGAGGTTCTTTTTTAAGAATTGTTTTATTGGAGAATGATTGATGAAAAGCTGTTCATATTTAGTCCATACAACATGACGAGTTTGGAGATAAGTTTACACCCATGAAACTAAGTGGTGATAAATATCAGCTCCCATTGTCCAGATGAGGGCACTAAAATGTAGAGAAATTAAATGACTGTCCCAAGCTCACACCACTAATAAACAGAGAAGGTGAGCTCAAGCCAGGCCTGCCCACCATCAGAGCCCGAGTTCATCGTCAGCAAACTGCAACCCTTGTGGACCAGGACGAACATCCCTGGATCAATGATGAGAACTGACTTGCCCATCTCCTTAGCCATCACTAGTTACAGTTCTTGTTTCTTTCTTTTCCTTTTTTTAGCAAATCTACAAATTAACCACATTGTTGAATTACATCTTCTGTGGTAAATGCTAGTTGTTTATTTGGTTGCAACTGTGCATAATTACTCTCTGTCTTATTTTGGTCTACTTTATTTTTTGTCTTAAAGCATCGCCCTCGACTATTCTGTTTTGAATAGAATCAATCACACAAAAAGCCTTTCTCAAGGCACAGCCAAGTACAAACAGCTTCTCTGCTTCAGTAATAAGTAAGTACATTGATGTAGAAACTACTTTTCAAAACAAAAAGAGGTACTCTTTTTTAAGTGTCCTGTACATCTAAAAGCCTTGGGTATCTACAACCTGGAAAGCTTAATTAGGGTTATATTTGGAAGAACTGGAGGATATATTTTAATTAGGTAGCTTTAAAAATATTCCTCATTACAACATTGTATTCACACACAAGTCCTCAGGTACTGTATTTATAACTTGCATCAAATTCAGAAAACGAGGAGCACATTTCTAGAGCACTAAAATGATGGATTATATGAAATGCTATATGAAATGCATCGGCAGAAGCTGAGTGAAGAGAGCACGAGTCTCTGTATACTGTGTTTTGTCCCTTGCTCTGAGTTTATAATGGTTTCAAAATTTAAAAGAAAAGTTTTAAAGTTTGTTTCTTTTTACAAATATTATAAATGTAAAGATAA
>NW_021159461.1:0-1075 GCF_002837175.3 Physeter macrocephalus
AAAAACCATGAACCCATTCTAATCACAAGAAAAACACCAAGTAAATCTCAATGTGGGACAGTCTGCAAAATACCTGACTAGTCCTCCTAAACACTGTCTAGGTCACTGAGAGAAGGACAGTGTGAGAAAATGTCAAAGCCAAAGAGATCCTAAAGTGACATGATGACTCAATGCCATGTGATACACTGGCTGGGATCCTAGGACAGAAAAAGGGAGAATGATGGGAACCTGAATAAAATATGGATTATAGTTCATGGTAAAGTATCCATATTTGTTCATTAATTGTGACAATTCTGTAGAAAACTAGGATGAGAGGTGAAATTAAATGTCAAATGAGAACAAGCGATTGCACCACCCTGTAAATCTAGAATAAAAAGGTGATTTCTTAATAACACTCAAAGAAAATGAACCCTAAAATACAGAAAATACAAGCAGACCAATTATCCATCCTATGACCCTTTCTCCGGGCTAGTTCTCCTCTCGTTGTTCTGAGGTTTCCCTCTCCCAGGACATAGAAGAAACAGGCACAGAGTCGTTGGCTGCTCCCCTTAGATCCGACCCAACCCAGTGTCTTCATCTCTCCCAGACACGCCCGCCCAATGAGGACACCAGGCCAGAGGGAGTCTCAGGAATCATTGGTCCTGATGTCAGGACTTTTTTGATTACAAGGGACTAGACATGCTTACTCAAGTAAAATAAATATTATTATTATAAATTACAGAAATAAATTAATACTTACAAGAGACAAGTTGAAGAGTGGGGTTGGAGGTATCAGGCCCAAGGGCTCACATTCTCATACTGTGACCTGGTCCCTCTCCAACCATCAGTCCTGCTGAGTGCCTTGGGTGGTTCCAATCATAGGCACAGTCTTTCTCACTGCATCCAGGGCCTCCAGCAACTCCAGGATGAAACCCACTCAATCTCCATTCTTCCTGGAAGGGTTTCTCCTTCCCTAAGGCTCCGTGAAAACTCATGACTTTGAATGTCTTTGGCCTGGCTTGGGTCATGTTCTCATCCTTGAACCAGTCACAGCAAGCACAGGAAGGAAAATGGGATTGGCTAGACATGGATTATA
>NW_021159462.1:0-1075 GCF_002837175.3 Physeter macrocephalus
CCAAAAATAATAAATAAATAAAATAAATAAATTTATTTTTTTAAAAAAAAGAAAGAAGGGATGAAGACTGGGTATGTGTAGGGAGAAGAAATATAGGAAGAAAGCCAGAATGGAAACTAAACTTCAAGAAAGAGAATCAAAAGAAGTCAAGAGGCTGAACAGTGGAAGATATGTTACAAAGTGAGAAAAGAACAACAAGAAGAAAGTCCTTATCAGACAGATATGAGCATTTCAGGCAACAATGAATTCTCATCTCCTGATGAAAAATATACCATCTCCTATTTCAAAGAAAAAAATACAGAGAATTCACAGATACTAATAAGTGAAATGAATCTTCTTATTGATAATTTCCTATTAAGAGGTTAGGAAGTAGCTGTTCTAATCCTAGCATGGCTACTACAGAAAGAGTTTTTAGTATATGAGATATAACAGCAGCTTACAAGATTGAAACACACTAATTACTAATCAATTCTGTTTATTAAGTGAAAATGAATGGCATACAACACAGTGGACAGAGTGCAAGTTATAAAGCATGATGGTCCTGCCTTTAAATCCTGACTTTGCATCAAGCCTCACCCATTTAAAAATTATGTGGCCTTGGGAAATTCCTTTAACCTTTCTGAACCTTAGTTTCCTCATCTAGTAAATGGAAGAATACTACCTACCTCACATAATTGTTGGAGGATTAGACTACACAGTATATACAGTATTCTAAGCCCAGTCAGGGCACTGTCTCCTGAACAATAAATGATGTCTTGTGAAGCTGTGGGTCCCAGGAGCACTGCACTCAATACAAGGTATAGGTTTTTGCTAAATAAATAATAGCTGTTATTATTAATTATATATTGAAAAACCTGGATTACATCCCTAGCACTTTTTATTTAAAACATATAAAAGAAACTAAAGATTTTAGGGGCAACATGGGAGAGCAAAAAGCCAGTACCATTGAGTCAGGTGAACCCCTGTGTTTAAATTCAGGCTCCACCCCTTACTAGTTGTGTGGACTGACCAAGCTATTTAACCTACCTCCACTTAAGTTCGTTAACCATAAAAAGGAAACAATACCTACACTTCA
>NW_021159463.1:0-1075 GCF_002837175.3 Physeter macrocephalus
GATCACAGACAGCAGAAAAGAAAAAACGGAATTTGATGAGACAGTAAGGGGAAGCTCCCAGAGTCACCAGGCAGGCTGGAGAACCAGGCTGGGATAAAGGACCAGGGGAGATAGGCAGAGGGGAAATGTGGCCAAGGCCGTGCCAGCAGGGCATCTGCTCAGGGTACTCCTGACTCTGAGGAACCTCTAACTCGCCTGCATTGCTGCTGCGCTCAACCCGGAATCTAAGCCACGTGGCCACATGGAGGCCACACGCCCCGGCCTGAGAAGCTGGATGTGGGAAGAAAGCATGTCTGGTCCACCTCAGCTCCCGTACTCGGGGGCAGAGCTCTGCTCCCCTCCAAGACCTACATCCTGGGAGATCCGCCAAGGAGGGAGGTGGGTAGGATGCTGAGCACCCCAAAATATAGAAAATGTCCACGAGACACACCAACTCACTGAACTGTGGAATTAGGTCACTGCAGATCCACGAGCCCTGTCTCACCATACCCGGTCCACAGGGCGGACCCAGGGGCTCCCCAGGCGGCAGAAGTGAGAGAGGCCTCTGCCTGTCTACACAGCCCCGGAGCCAAGTGTGAACAAAGGAAGTGTTTCTTCATCTCTCACCCCAGAGAGCAAGCGTCAAGCAGAATTTCAAGCATCTGCTATTGCAAAACACCTAACGTAGTAGCAAAAGGTCATTTCCAGAAACATCCCTCTCTCTACCCCGTGAAGACGTTAGGCGACAGTAACTCTGGATAACTTAATTGGCATTAACTGCAGTTCATTCATTCGTTCGTTCATTCACTCTGCAAACTGTTCCAAGATCCAGATGTGCCAGGCTCCCTGTTGGGTTCTAGAGTTACAAAGATGAATCAGCTGCCATCCCTAGCTTCCAGAAGTTCAGCTGGATGAAGGAGAGGATTAAAAAAAGAGCAAGCTCTGCTTTGGGGATGGCAACTGTAGTGCAGAGTTAGGGATTTGAATATGAGCTGCAGACCTTTTTTAGCAATTGCTGGGCATCACTCCATTTACACACACACACCCACACCCACACCCACACCCACACCCACACACACACACACACACACACACA
>NW_021159464.1:0-1075 GCF_002837175.3 Physeter macrocephalus
TCAAAATCCAGAGACATTAAAAAGTTTTGTTAATGGGTTTCTGACACTTCTTAGCTATGTGACCTCAGGCAGTTACCTAATCTTTCCAAAACTCAGTTTCTTTGCTTGCAGAATGATTATAGCATACAGACAGCCCTTGCTTTGCACGGTTCTAAGAGGCATACATTTCAGTTACCACATTTTAGTTAAATAACACCATTTCCTTAATAACAGGGTTCAAATGTCAGTTACCATACCATGTTAACCATGAATAATTACATAAAAGCACAAACTTCTGCACCAGCTCTTCAGTCCACAAATCATTAAGTAAGTAACAGATGTGTATCATGATCCATGACCAATTAGGTCACTTCTTTCAAAGCCTGTCAGTGACTGGTCACTGTGCATCTGCTCGTTCACGCTCAGACAGCAAAGTGCGTCGCTGCTTTGCCTCCTTGTCTCCCAATGATAAACACACTGGACATCTTACAAAAACTGGTAACCCAACGAGGGTATTGGCCAAAACAAAGATGAAAGTGCTGCAAAGAAACAAACAGTGGTAAAGCTGGAAGTGAAATTTAAATCTAGCGTACATGGGGGTTATAGAGAGGCTGCTGACCATGGAAGTATTGGCACCACTGCTGTTTGAAAGATTCTGGATGTGCAGCCACTGGGAGTTGGGGAGGCAGCTTATCAAGGTAAACAAGCAAAAGGATGAAGATGCCCAAGAGGAAGTAATACCAGTGAAAAACTTCAGGCTGAAGGAACTCCAGGAGATACTTCACAACCACGAAAGCACAAAGGATAAAATATTGGAAGGTGATCCAAACTTAGGAGTGTGACAATTCACCAAGGCACAGAAAAGGTACTCCATGTCACACAACAAGACGAAAAAGGGAGAAACTGTTCCCACTGCTCTGATAAGTTTTTATTTCTCAATGCTTCTAATGTTTTACATTACAGTGTACTAAATCAATGTTCGTTTTACTGTTTTTTCACTTCCCTACACATTTATAACAGAGAGTAAGAGTTTTCAGTGCTTTAACAAAACGTTTTAAAGGTCCTGAAACCACTGTAAGTTTTCCCATTGTTTTTT
>NW_021159465.1:0-1074 GCF_002837175.3 Physeter macrocephalus
AATCAATGATCTTAAGGGAACAAAGGAATGCAGGAACAGAGAAAAGGCAGTCAAACAATAGTGCAGTGATAAAACAGAGTCCTATTTCCTCCTCAAGGGATATACATAATAATGTATCTTTCAGTTGCCCAGGAACTAAGGCCCTCACTTAGGTAGAGGAGAGAATGATCTTGACTCTCCTGACTTCAGTCAACTAAAGTTTGGACACTGTCAACTTTTGCCCCAGTTTTATGCTGAATTCTCCTCTGCTCAAACCCCTTCTTGAATATGCATGTACCCTTAGCTTAAAACTTCCCCAGTTTTGCTGTTCCTGGGAGACACTGCTTTGGAAAAGATCCCTGGTGTTCTTCTTACTTACTGCAAGTAATAAATCCTTCCTTCTCCCCATCTTTGGCTTGGTTGTGCCTGTTGGCTCGACAGTCACCAAGAGGTGAACCCAGTTTTGTGGTGACATTAGCTCTGAGGAAATCGCTCTGAAGAGGTAGGGGAGAAGCCCTTCTATATATGATTTTTGGCTAGGAACTACATGCAGTCAGGCATACATCTTGGTAAAAGATTTACTGCTAATCATACAGGAAAAAAATGTCTCAAGTTAATCTTTTTAGGGCTTATCTCTGTATGGGAATATGTAAGAATCCAGTGTCATTACAATTCTTCCTGAGATATTCATCTAACTATCTATGGGGCTTGCCTATTCATGTGCATTCTAAGCCCAGAGTGCCTCATTCTGTTTTCTATTTAAATTCCTCTCAGAGTGCACTGTTGATCAGCAACTGCAGTGGATTACAACTTAACCCTTGTCAAACTGGATGTTGAAACTCTTTGTCTTAGTGATCCTAATTTTTCTGCATCCCCAGATTCATAAGCGCTCTTTTTACAGTCTAAGTTTTCATCTTTTTCAGTTAAGTGTTGCGATATATGCTTCCAGTCTTCAGCTTGTTCTTACTGTTGTTGATGTCTGTGTTTTATTTTAATGTAAAATGTTATGCTTGAAAAGGAAACCAAATCTTGGAAAGTTAAAGTCAAGCTCATTGTAACTTGAGTTTAATCCCCATTTCAGAAAAGAATTTGAGA
>NW_021159466.1:0-1074 GCF_002837175.3 Physeter macrocephalus
AAACTCTGCAGGCCAGAAGGGAGTGACAGGATATACTTAAAGTGATGAAAAAGAAAAACGTAAGACCAAGATTACTCTACCCAGAAAGGATCTCATTCAGATTTGATGGAGAAGTCAAAAGCTTTTCAGACAAGCAAAAGCTAAGAGAATTCAGCACCACCAAACCAGCTTTACAACAAATGTTATAGAAACTTCTCTAAGTGGGAGACACAAGAGAAGAAAAAGACCCACAAAACTGAAAGTGACGGGATGGAAAAAGATACTCCATGCAAATGGAAATCAAAAGAAAGCTGCAGTAGCAATACTCATAGCAGATAAAATAGACTTTATAATAAACACTGTTGTTATGAGAGATAAAGAGGGACGCTACATAACGATCAAAGGATCAATCCAAGAAGAAGATATAACAATTATAAATATTTATGCACCCAACATAGGATCACCTCAATACATAGGCAAATGCTAACAACCATGAAAGGAGAAATCAACAGTAACACAATAATAGTAGGGGAATTAACACCCGCTTACACCAATGGACAATCATCCAAACAGAAAATAGATAAGGTAACACAAGTTTAAATGACACCATAGACCAGTTATATCTATTTGATATTTATAGAACATTCCACCCCAAAATGGAAGAATACACTTTCTTCTCAAGTGCACATGGCACATTCTCCAGGAGAGATCACATCTTGGGTCACAAATCAAGCCTTGGAAAATTTAAGAAAACTGAAGTCGAATCAAGCATCTTTTCTGAACACAATGCTATGATATTGGAAATCAATTACAGGAAAAAGAGTATAAAAAACACAAACACATGGAGGCTAATCAGTGCACTACTAAATAACCAAGAGATTACTGAAGAAATCAAAGGAGAAATTAAAAAAATACATAGATACAAATGACAAAGAAAACACGAAGAACTAAAATCTATGGGACACAGCAAAAGCAGTTCTAAGAGGGAAGCTCATAGCAATACAATCTCACCTCAGGAAACTAGAAAAACCTCAAATAAACAATCTATCCCTACACTTAAAACAACTAGAGAAAGAAGAACAAAGAAAACCCAAA
>NW_021159467.1:0-1074 GCF_002837175.3 Physeter macrocephalus
AAATGGATTAAGTCAATTCTATAGGCATTTATCTTATGATATTGATGAAATTCATACATAGAGGGCAGTAGTACAAGTTGATTGGACTTGAGAACCTCTATTGAGGAACGCAGGATGTGCAAATACAGAATGCAGGCCCCAGAGAGCTGAGGTGCATATCAAAGGAAGGAATTCAGTGAGCCCAGACTCCTGCATCTTCCCATACAAAGGAAAGCCCTGCATTCCTCACCTTGGGAGGGCTGTTTTCCTTAGCTGACAATCACCTTTTGATGTTCCCCATCACCTGCGCCAGGCCCCCG
The DNA here is from genome assembly GCF_002837175.3 of Physeter macrocephalus. Taxonomy (NCBI): domain Eukaryota; kingdom Metazoa; phylum Chordata; class Mammalia; order Artiodactyla; family Physeteridae; genus Physeter; species Physeter macrocephalus. The sequence goes on from NW_021159467.1 coordinate 300, forward strand.
CCCTGTCCCCTCCCCCCGGTACTTTAGCTCAGGGAGGAAGGAGCGCACAGGGTCTCGGCTGAATAAGGGCCTGCGAGCCTCGGGAGGAGTTTTCGGCCGCTTTCCCCGCCGTCGGGAGGAGGGGCGCTGACACTGCGGCCGGACCCTGCGCCTCTCTTGCCCCGTGTCCCCTCAGGACGCTCAGGCCGCCCCCTCCCCACGCCCCCCAGGCCCCGCGAGCCAGGCCGAGGGCAGGGTCGAGAGGAGGGACCGAAGTTCCCCGGGACCAGACGCCGGGGGCCGCTCGTTCTGCACAGCAGCGGCGGGTGGCAGCGAACCACTGCCCCTCAGAAGCTGCTCTTGCGCTGCCGCCCGGGCACCGGACCAGGCGGAGGGTCGGCGCCCACTTACCCGGCCCGCCGTCCCCACGACTGTCCGGCTTCGTCCGCCGGGGCCCCTCCAGAGCCGGCAGCCTCAGTGAGGCCGCCGTCCCCACGGGTCCCGGGGCAGCTCCGTGACGGCGGAGGGAAGAGACCCCGAGCCGAGAGTTGCAGCTCTGCGGAAACGCGGGCTCCGTTCAGAGCGGGTGGGGCCGCTCTGCCCCGAGGCCTTCCGGGAGGGAGGGGGGCGCCGGGGGAGGAGCCGCCAGGAGCGCAGGGCCCCGTCGGGGGTCCTGGAGGGGCGGCCCGGCCTGGGGGTCCCGCCCACTGTGGCCGCAACGCAGGCCTTTTTCCTGGAATCTTACACAAAAAGTCAGAAAGATACACGGTCTACAGTAAATGTTGACAAATGATTG
>NW_021159468.1:0-1074 GCF_002837175.3 Physeter macrocephalus
AAAGGAGCCCAGGCTCCCCATTATAGCTGTGTGACAGCTGTGCGATGGGTGGGAACTTGTTTCTAAAACAACCCACAAATATTTAGATTTGGTACCATTCTGAAATCTCTCTCCACTCAGGCAGCTACTCTTCTTCCAAGAGGCAATTCCTTAGGGTAACTGAAGGCTCTTCAGCTTTGAGAGGAGTCTCAGCTGGGTCCAAGTCATGGCTCCCACTCCTTCTAGCATCTTCCCTTTCAAACCTTACCCAACCTCCAGGAGCTCAGTTTTCTGCTTTGTAAAACGGGCTTTATACCTCTTCTTTGCAGTAGAGCTGAAAGGACTGGGGCTGAGGAATGTAAATGCGGTGGGCGCACATATACTATATCTTCTACCATCAGTAGCTATTATTATGTATTTAGAGTCACAAACTCAAATGATAAGTTAGATAATAAAACACTGTGAAATAGCCTAGGCAAAACGTTTTCAACCCCCAGTTCATGTATCATAGTTCATACATTCTTAGCCTCGCTGTTTTTCATGTCTTAACGTTTCTGAAATTGGGATGTATCTTACAATTGGCAATGATTTTCCTTACTTAGTGGATCATAAAATAGTGGAGCATCTTACCGTGGAGGAAGTCTCAGATTAGATGAAATAGGGTAATCCCTTTCAGCCTATGGAGCATTTGACTTTGGTTCCAGGCCAACAGATAAAAGAAGCAGCCAACCCCTACTCTTATTCAATAAATCCCTGACAGAGAAGATAAGATTCATGGCAAGGACCCATCTCATCTTTCTGAGCTGTTGCAACCTGGCAACACATCTGTTCCTAAGAAAAGACACATCAGAATCATCCATCTATTCAGTCTCCTATGTAATCCATACCATCTGGTGGCACCTTTCAGTATCTCCTCAACTGTTCTTCTCCCCACCACACGTGCTGCTGCTAAAACTAAACAAAACAGAAAAAGACTTTAGTTTGAGATTTTCAAAGCTGTTTCTAAAGTGAAACCAGGCAAGAATGTGATGAATGTAATTTTCCAGCCTTGTAGAAACACGTTGACAACAGCAGCATGGCTTACTGCACACACAC
>NW_021159469.1:0-1073 GCF_002837175.3 Physeter macrocephalus
AAGAAATGGCAGTATTCTGATTTAAGAAGTAGTCTTCTAATTTTTACTTGTGCATTCAACTGAGTTTAATTAAATCTTTGTGTTATTTTTCATCGGTCTTTCTTGGATTTCAGATAGAGTAACCACCACCATCCTGGTTTACCTAGGACTGAGAGGTTCCTAAACTCAGGACTTTCTGTGCTAAAAGCAACAGTGCTGGTCGAACCAGAACAGCTGTCACTCTGATTACAGCCCTGACTGAGAACCTACTTAAACTATGAACTCTCTTCCAAGGAAGAGGCACATATACTTGATATGTTGTGTAAAGTTTCATGAACTACCTGAAACCCACTTGTGAGCCCCCAGATGTTCATGGAGCGTGGGTTAAGAAATCCAGACTTATATAAATACATTTTGGATTTTTATGTAAACTTATTTAACTCTGTATTTCCTGAAGTAAAATCATACTTTATTCAAAGGGTCAAATCCAACTACCTTTTTGAGACTTTATATTATTTTATTTTATTTATTTATTTATTTTGGGCCACATGGCATGTGGGATCTTTGTTCCCCAGCCAGGGATTGAACCCTTGCCCACTACAGTGGAAGTGCAGAGTCCTAACCACTGGACCACCGGGGAACCCCTAGATTTTATATAATTTTAAATCAAGATTTACTTTGGTATTTTTCCTTTTCAGTCATATCTAGAGACCGTGTTGGAAAATATCAAGAAGAGAGGAAGAACAGAAAGATTTACTTGATGTTGAGAAGTGACTGGAAGGATTCAGAAATTTGAGAGAAGAATTTGAAAAATATGACCCAGAAAAAATAGGTAAGGTAAATGTGTTTTAAGAATCGTACTAGGCCCACATTTGATTATTTTGTACTTAAGAATAGTTCAGATTAAAAATAATACATATTCACTGTGGAAAAAAGAACCTACAGGAAAGTATGACTAAGAAAATATACATCACCTAATAATTCCATTACTTGGTGACCATCACCATTATCATATTGGTATATTTCTTTCTTTAAAAAAAAAATTATTTGTTTATTTATTTTTGGCTGCGTTGGGTCTTCGTTGCTGCGCGCGG
>NW_021159470.1:0-1073 GCF_002837175.3 Physeter macrocephalus
ATTTCACAACAGGACTCAAGGGCATTCCTTAGATAAACATCTTCCAAAGAGAGTTCTGTAGGATACCAGTTCTGTGGACTATTCCTTGTTGGCCTGTAGAGAAAAGGTTCCTTAATCAGATATGTTGATGCCCACCAGGCTCATTAGAATTCAACAGCCCCTTTAGGCTTGTCAAAGCCCTTCTCGGGTTCACACTCACCAGGTAATCGCCGACTGTCTGACCCGTGAGCCTCAGGAGTATCCCCGGGACGGCATAAATTTTGACATGCTGCCGTCAACATTCTTGCATCCATTTCCTCATTCTGCATCCGTATTTGAATGATCTGGGCAGTGCCATGCTAAGCTCAGGTGTCATGGCTTTATTAGCTCGGGTTTGGCTGAAAGCAGATATGCAGGTACAGGTGTATGGTCAGGTCATTCAAGATGGCTGTTCTCTTTTTCTCTGTACCTCACCTGACCGACCAGTGCCTGCTTCACCTACACCCTACGCACAGGACTCACTTGCCTACATACAGGCCTCAGCTGGTGATTGTTCTTATCAGAGGGGCAGGTGCGCCCTATACTGGTTTCCCTGGTAACTAATGAGCCCACCTGACTTCAATTCCCCTATAATTGGCAGTCTCCCCTTCCTCCTCGGAGCGAAGACTGCAACTACGTCCTGCCTGCTGTCCGCTCCGTGGGGTGGGCTGTCGCTCCAGGACCTTGCTTCAGACAGGTAAGCTCCCCCATCCATGAAACCATTGATGTCTCTGTTGCTGACTCTGGGCTCTTTCTTCAGTCTTGAGGCTGGGCAAGCTCAGGCCTTGTAGGCCTGCGTGGGGGCAGCCCAACCACAGGGGGCCCGTCTCTTCAGGGAACAGCAAACACATTCTTCCCTCATGGGGATGCTCATTACTTCATCATATGAGGGTGTTATGGACCGAATGTTTGTGTCCCTGAGGCCGAATCTGGCCTCGGTACCCTGACACTGAATGAAATCTTGGAGACAGAGTTTTGGGTGAAGTAGAAAACAATAGCTTTAGTGCTTTGCCAGGCAAAGGGGGCCACAGCGGGCTCATGCCCTCAGAACTGTG
>NW_021159471.1:0-1073 GCF_002837175.3 Physeter macrocephalus
CAAGTCACTCCAAGGGGCCCAGATCACAATGGGGATGAGTAATCCAGCAAAAGCCACTTCACACCAAATGCCCACATCAAAAGGGAAGAGGAACCAAAAAGGTAACACTTCACACCAAAGGGCCCACGTCACAAAAGGGATGAGGAACCCAGCAGGAACCACCCCACACGTCATTGTCCACATCACAAAGGGGATGAGGCACGCAGCAGGAACAACCTCATAACAAAAACCCACATCAAAAAGGAGATGGGGAACCCAGAATTAACCACCTCACACGTCAGGGTACACATCACAAAGGAGATGAGGAACCGAGCAGGCACTACTTCACACGAACGCCCACATCACAAAGAGGATGGAAAACCCAGTATAAAGCACCTCACACGAAAAGCCCTCAAGCCAAAGTGTATGAGGATCCCAGCAGGAACCACCTCACACCAAAAGCCCACATCACAATAGAGATGAGCAACCCAGCAGGAACCAACTCACACCAAAGGACCCACATCACAAACGTAATGAGGAACCCATCAGGAACCTCATCACAACAAATGCCCACATGACAAGGGAAGAGGAACCAAGCAAGAACCACTTCACACCAAAGGGCCCACGCCACAAAAGGGATGAGTTACCTAGAAGGAACAACCTCACACGTTATTGTCCACATCACAAAGGGGATGAGGAACGCAGCAGGAAGCCCCTCATAGCAAAATCCCCGTCAAAAAGGGGATGGGGAACCCAGAGGCAACCACGTCACACGTCAGTGTCCATATCATCAAGGGGATGAGGATCCCCAAAGGAACTATCTCACACGAAAGCCCACATCACAAAGGGGATGACGAACCCAGCAGGAACTATCACACACCAAAAGGCCCACATCACAGAGGGGATGCAGAACCCAAGAGGAAAGAACAAACACCAAAGAGCCCACATGACAAAGGGGATGAAGAACCCAGCAGGCACCACGTCTCACCAAAACCAACATCACAATGGAGATGAGGAACCCAGCAGGAACCAACAAACACCAAAGGGCCCACATCACAAAGGGGTGAGGAACCTAGCAGGAACCACCTCACACC
>NW_021159472.1:0-1072 GCF_002837175.3 Physeter macrocephalus
ACACACACACACACACACACAGTTACTCACTCTTCATCTGGGTTCTATAGCATTTTTTACTTGTGCCTCTATTACAGCATCGATTACAAAGCAAGCACTGTGGGTTTGGGTCTATAGCGCTATCTCCCCCCACAGACTGTGAGGCTTATGAGCACAGTGAGATGACCTATTTATTTCCAACCTCTCTACATATGGTCTCCAGTCCTGCAGTGCTCTAGTCTGGACTTCCTTACAGCTTGGTGGCTGGGTTCCAAGTTCTAGGAAGCAGAAGCTGCTAAGGTCTACACTTCGAAGTCCCAGGATACTACTTCTACTTCATTCTTTGCTCAAAGCAAGTCATAACACCATTCCCAGTTCACGTAGGGAAGTAGATCCCATGTCTTGACCTAAGGAGTACAGGCACACACAGAGATGGGAGGGCTCGGTGGTGAGCATATCTAGAGACTACTTACGCCAGCTGAGCTCTAATCCTGTTCTGTCTCTTACTATTATGGCCTTGGCCCTAAATATATAACCTCTATGACTCAGCATCCTCTTCTATAAAACTGGAATAACACTGTCTACTCGATAAGACCGTTTAAAAGAGTGAAGGAGTTGTTGCTATTTACTTAGTGCGGCTCTTTGCACGTAGCAACCTTGTAACAAATGATAACTACTTTTCCTCTTCAGATAAAGGGGGAAAATAAGAAGTCATTTGGTGGCTAAAGGGAGAAAATGCAGAGGGAGACCTCCCTGGTAGAAAAAAGAAAGGCAAAAGGATGATAAAGACAAGCTTTATCAACTTCAATCAAGTTTGCCACGGGCTAATCTTATTCCTATTAGGTAACTATAGTTGAAATAACCAAAACTCTGAGAAGAAGTACTTGGGGTGTTGAGCAGCAAAGTACACTCACGTCTAGGAAACCTCATAGTTAAGCTTCAGGATATACACTGTAGCTTTGCAGGATTTATGAAAATCTGTAGCTTTTAAAAATAATTTTTATTTCTGACTATTAAAGCAATAGATGCCTTTGAGAACATTTTAGGTAATTTAGTGAAGCAGTAGGAAGAAAGTAACCATCCATAACGCTAC
>NW_021159473.1:0-1072 GCF_002837175.3 Physeter macrocephalus
CTATAGAAGGAAGGTATATGTGCCTCGACCAATCAGTAAATGAAATTTTCTCCTCGGACCATTCCATTGTTTTCTGGCCATAAAAACTGACCAATAGCACACGTTCGGGCTCGACTCTCCCAGACTACTAGGAAGTTGGCCCACTGTTCTGGCAGCGACCCTCTCTCTAATAAATTCTATCTTCTTTACATTCTCCCTTGTGTCTGGAAATTCTTTTCCAACCCGCGTTCGGACCATGATACAGCCCAGTGCATCTTCCACGTAGAAGATGCTTTTGCAAACACAATGAGGGATTGGCCTCTGAGGGATCAGCACCCTGCTCCCTGACCAGTATCCTTTCTTATCATCACTCCAGCAAGTTGTCTGGAAGTACCATGTTTTGATTATACTGCCATGCATTTGCACATGCATGTCCAATGCCTAGAGCATCCCCTGCTGCCTTGTCCTCTAGAAAAACTCATTCTTCAAGATGCAGTGTGAGTCATGTTATTGTGTCATAACAGTCAGTAAAAGATCTTATTTGTCCGCCACTCACATCACTTGCTAGATTAACTTTGGCACCTTCCTCTTCTCTTTTTGAGGCTGAGTTCAAGTTTCAGAGGAGAGGTGAGTCCGCCATGCCATTATTTACAAGCCAGCGAGAGGTGAGATACCCTCCATCCCATCTGTTCTTGGGTTATCACGGTAACTGGTAAGGGCAGCATCAGCCTCCTCCCAGTGCTCTCTTGGCAACATGCCCCCCCTCCCACCGCTGGTGGATGCAGAAGGAGGCGTCTTCTGACTGCCTGAGTCCTAGACCACAGGGCTGGGGACACCGTGAGGTCTGTCCAGTCATTGCCTTCTCTTGCAACAAGCTGCCGGTGGGAGGCACCTGGACCTCTGAACACTCTCCCACTCCTCACCTGGTGGGGAGGGAGAGGGGGGAGGTCTGCTCAGCTCGGAGCCTCAATCTACCTGGGGAGTCTGCCGGGTTTTTGACCTTCACTCCCCAAAGCAGCTTGGAAGGAAATGGCCAAGGACTCTTCACGTGGACCAGCAGCATCTAAATCCTCCTTCCCTCTTCTCTGCATGT
>NW_021159474.1:0-1072 GCF_002837175.3 Physeter macrocephalus
AAAGGATTGTTATGTTAACAACACATGGAATGTAATCATCAAAATCTAGACGGGACAAATTACCTGGTTTCTTTAAAAATAAAATTCAAGGAGGAAAAAAATTCAAGATGCTATGGAATAGGGTGAAACACGTGGGGGTATAGATAGAACGTGATAGTCATCAGTTGGTAAATATTAAAGCTGGATGAGTTCATGGGTATACAAGGAACATTCACAGTATTTTGTATACTTTTGTATATGTTTAAAATATGTGATAATTGTTTAAAAAGAAGACGACACTGTAGAAAACAGTTTGGAAGTTGCTCAAAGGTTGAACGTAGAGCTACCATATGATACAACAACTCTGCTACTACCTACACTGCACATCTAAGAGAACTGAAAGCAGGGATTTGAACAACTATCTGTACACCAGTGATCATAGCAGCATGATTCACAATAGTTACACAGTGGAAACAACCCAAGTGTCAATCAACCAATGCATAACAAACTATGGTATATACACACAGTGGGATTTATTAAGCCAAAAAAGGAATGGCATTTTGTTACATGCTATAAGATGGAAGAACCTTGAAAACACTAGGTTTAGTGAAATAAGCCAGACATAGAAGGACAAATATTGTAGATTCCACTTACACGAGGTACGTAGAACAGGCAAATTCATAGTGACAGAAAATGGAATAGAGGTTACCAAAGGCTGGTGGGAGGAAAAATGGGGTTGTTACTGTTTGATGGTTACAGAGTTTTTGTTGAGGATGATGAAAAAGTTTTGGTTATAGACACTGGTGATGGTTACACAACACTGTGACTGTATTTAATGACACTGAACTGCATATTTATAAATGGTTAAAATAATTATGATTTATGTATATTTTAACACAATAAAAAAGAGAGGAATAACTGAGTTGAAATTTCAATTCTCCCTTTTCCGAGAGTCAGTTTCATCGTCTGTAAAAGTAGTAATTGTACTTCTCTAACCTCTGAGCTTAGTGCAGAGTAAGCACTCAGTAGGAGATATCAGCACTACTTCCACTTCAACAGCAAAGGACTGTTGTGAAGATTAACTAAGTCAATG
>NW_021159475.1:0-1072 GCF_002837175.3 Physeter macrocephalus
AGAGGACCTCCATAAGTCTCATAAACTCTGATTTGCTCATCTTTTAGGATCTTATTTCCCCTGGGAAACAGGAAATAGCTAAAACCTCCCATCCAGTCCGAGTGACAAGCAAAGGTGAGCGCATCAGCTCTGTCCCAGAACTATTAAGACTCCTGTGTTAGCACAATACTATGCCTCCTATTCTCATTAGCAAGAATGTGTGTCTTATTCATGTGGGTACACACAAGACTAACTACTCAGTATGTACAAGGAAAATATCAATAAATGGCACAGCCCTTGAGCAGAGTGGGAAAGAAAACCAGAGAATTCAATAAATCTGATAAAACAAAAATAAATTCATAAAATTAGCAAAAACCATTAACGACGCATTCACATAAACCAATGGAACATGCTATTCATAAAACGTCATATTCTTCACTCCTTTTTAATTTCCTGCAATAAGGCTTTGGCAGTACCACTTAAACCAACATCATGCTCTACTTGTTTAAATAAAGTGCTCTCTGGTTTATGTTTCTTGGTTGACTACTCCCAAATATTTCTAATACTACTTTATTATTAAGATTACTGACAATAATTTACATGCCCAGATGAAATTAAAAGTTGGTAAAAGTTCCAAGAGTACAAGGACACATGATCAAAGTGTGAACTGGCAGAAATTCACATGAAATGTACCCTACTTGGACTTTTAAAATTTAAATGCTAATTCATTCAGTTAATAAAGACACTGAGTAGCAGATACGGGCTGAGAACAGAGTCTACAAAATTCTCAGCAACACATATCATTCATTTAACAATAGTTACTGTATGCCTCCTCTATCCCAGGGGCTGGGGGTCAACAGTGAACAAAACAGTCTCTGGTTCTCACTAAGTTTACATTCTAGGGAGGAGGGACAATCAAGTAAAGAAACAAATTGCAAATTCCAGATGGTGATAGGAGCTATTAAGAAAAATTAGTGGGGCTTCCCTGGTGGCAGAGTGGTTCAAAATCTGCCTGCCATCTACCCTGAGAAAACCATCATTCTAACAGAGTCATGTACCACAATGTTCATTGCAGCACTATTTACAATAGCCA
>NW_021159476.1:0-1072 GCF_002837175.3 Physeter macrocephalus
AAGATCTCAAAACTGTGACTTCCACCCCAAAGACTGGGGTTCTCCTAACTATGCTGAGGACACGGGGGTCTCCTCCACGTGGCTCTTCCAGTGCAGGAGCGTCATCCGCTCACAGCAGCCTGGTGCACCCGGAGCCTCCTCTCAGGACGGAGGTTAGGGCAGGGGCCAGGGCGGCTCGGGTCAGCCATGCCCTTGTGACCTCTCAGAGCGTCCCTCTTGACCATGAGCCGTTCATCGCGCATTTCAGGAGGTGAGTCTCCACCCCCGCCCCTGTCTCTCCGGCCCAGATTCTGACTGTAGCCCTGCAGCGGCCACAGCTCATGGCTCGAGACACAAGAGCGAGCAGGGTGATGTGTGTCCCGGGTGCCGGGCAGTGAGGGATGGACCGAGCCTGCTGAGAAGCCCTCCGCTGGACCAGCGGGGAGCGGGCCACTGGATCCATCCATGTATGCCTCACAGACACCCCACGTGGGGTCCCAGGAGCCAGGCTGACATCTCTCCCCAAAGATCTGAGGCCTCGCTGTGTGCAGAGCATTGTTCACCCACACCTGTCAGAAATAACTTCCAGCTAGAGACGCAGACCAGGGAGCAGCAGACTGTGGCTCCCGGGGTTCTCGTAAATAACGTCTTGCAGGAGCGCCCCGGGGCTCGGGGGCTCCTGGCCGAGCAGTAGAGGATCTCACTTGCATTGGCTCTGCCTGCTGCCGTCCCAGCACCTCCAGCTCTCAAAGGGCCCCTCGGCAATTCTGGGCCCTCTTACGGCTGCCGCCAGAGACCACGGGGGACATCATTCCCCTCTGTCAGCAGCGCGGAGCCGAGAGCCGTGGGCGCAGGGCTGGAGCAACGCCGCACTGTCGACCAAAGTCATCAGTCGACAGTCTGTACTGGGAATAGGAAAGAGCTCTATCTGAGCCAAGCTGAGGGCTACAGCCCGGAAGCCAGCCTCCCAGACACCTCTGAGGACTGCTCTGGGGGAGCGTGGTTCTCCCCACAGCTGTGTATCTTGTCAGAACCAAAAACATTAACGTTAAACAAGTCAGGGATACATTCTTTCAAAGTTTAAAAAAAAAAA
>NW_021159477.1:0-1071 GCF_002837175.3 Physeter macrocephalus
TTTTCCCCCTGAAAAAGTTGCAAGAGTACATTATTTTATATTACTTTTGATAGTTATGTTGGTCCTCAGTAATTTTATTTATCCTCCTGGATAATTTCCTTTTAATTTCTCTCCATTAAAAAGCCTCAGCTGTGCATAGTACAGTTTTCTTGAGAAATGACAAACCTTTAGAAAAGTTGCAGGTGTAGTATAATGAACACCCGTATACCCTTCACTGATTCTAATATTTTGCCACTTTTGTTTAATCTCTTTCTGTGCCTGAGTTTATATAATTTTTTCTAAACCATTTGAATTAGTTGTAGGTACCATGACCCTTCATGCCTAAAATGCTTCAGAATTTGTATCTTCTAAGAACAAGGACGTTTTCCTACATATCCATGAAAGAAATCTCATTTTCCAAAAGTGCAACATTGATTTAGTGCTACTGCCTAATATAGTCCATACTCAAATTTCCCCAGTTATCTCTATAATATCCATTGTAACTGTTTCTTAAAATCCAGAGTCTAATCAAGTTTCATCGATTGTATTAATCGTCCTGCCTCTTTAGCCTCCTTTAGTCTAGAATATAGGTCCCTGGATTTTATTGGTCTGTCACAACTTAATATTTTTAAAGAATCTAGGCCAGATGTTTGACAGGACGTCCTTCAATTTGGATTTGCCTGATTACATAATCTGAGTCAATCAAGAGGAAATGATTTTGGCCGGAGTAGAACACAGATGATGTGGTGTGCTTCTCTGACTGTCATCAGCAGGCACACGATATCACCTGGTCTCATCATTGGTGATGCCAGTTTGGATCATTAGGTTAAGACGGTATCCACCAAACTGCCCCATTGTGAAGGTGTCTTTTTTCTTTTGTAGTCAGTGGTCTCTGAAGTGATACTTTGAGACTGTGAAAATCCTTCTCCCCAGCAACCTTTGACCCAATGGTATCACTCTCTGTTAATGATTCTTACCTGAAACAATTACTGTAGTGTATGTAAAAATGGCAGTTTTTTTCCTATCATTCCTTCTATGTTTATTAGTTGATACTTGTCTGTAAAAACTTTCCCTTCTGTCTCTTGTTTTTTT
>NW_021159478.1:0-1071 GCF_002837175.3 Physeter macrocephalus
AGTTTCTTTCGGACTAGCATTCTATCACTAGAAATCGTTACACTTGAAAGTTTTACTGACTTGAATGCAACATGCTGAACCATCTCTGTTTAGGAAAGTCTTCACTGAAAGTGTTTCTTCTCCTTATTTGTTGTAGCTGAGATACTGGGCAAGTCATCGAAATCTGTCCTCTCCCTGGCGACTGGAGCACCAAACCCCAACATGTTCCCTTTCAAGACTGCAGTTATCACCGTAGACAACAAAGAGACCATCCAATTTGATGAAGAGATGATGAAGAGAGCCCTGCAGTATTCTCAGAGTGCTGGGTACTGATCAGTAGATAATGTAACCTTGTTGGTTCATTTGCACGAGCAATATTCTACAGCCCGCTGATAAATGACTTGTGTGTTTTTTAACGGGGCATTCAGCAGTGAGGAAGGTTTGCGGGGGAAGAGCTTTAGAAGAATAATTAATAGCAGCAATGACACTGAATGCCTAAGGCGCCAGGGACTGCTTCTCGACCTTACACGACTAGGACAGGGAGAGAAGGCTTTCGAAAGTAGGTACCATTTGAACTGAGACTGGAATAAAAGAGAGAGAGAGACGATAGCTAGGTGAAGAAGCAGGGTAGGAGAAAGGAGGAAATGGATGACCCAGGAAGCAGCCAGTTTAGGTCCTGGGGAAATTTTTTAATGATTATGTTCCCTTTCTAAACAGGCAGCTATGCATCCACGTTGCCCTCAGCTCAGATGTGTTTAATCTCATAAAGGCAACTGGAACACATATTCTAAAGCTTTCCTTAGCTGGTCTTCTTCCAGTGATAAAGGGTAACTTGCAGAGTGTCTATGAATTATACTTCATTAAAGCCTGTTTGCTCTGTGATTGAAGAATAATGCATGTTGGGTGCATAAGAATTGTATTGCATATAATGTATACAGAAGCTTTTCTTTCCGTGATGGAAGGAACTTACTGAACCTGCACTTTAGGTATCCTACAGAAATCTCCCTAAGGGAAACAAAAAATTAGTTACACAGTGAGTGCTCTAATGTAAAAGAAAAAGTACAGGCTTTGGAATGAGAAAGCTGTAGATTC
>NW_021159479.1:0-1071 GCF_002837175.3 Physeter macrocephalus
TGAGAGGCCCGCGTACCACAAAAAAAAAAAAAAAAAAAAAAAAAGATGATTAAAAAAATTTTAATTATTTCATGTATTAAATGTTGATATATATGTGATTTCAGAAATCGGTTTATCAATATTACTTTTACCAGAACTCATGAGCTTGACTGCCCCACAAGGACATCCCACTAATTCTCATGTATAATATGACCAAAGTGGAATTTTTTATTTTCCCCATTGTCTTCCAATATTCCCAACTTTAGCTAATAGCGTCACCATTTTCCAAGTTACTAAGTCAAAATACTGAGGGGAAAATTTTTGACACCTTTCTTTCTCTTTTTTCCCCTTCCCAGGTCAATCAGCCATCAAACCCCAGCCATATTATTCAGAAATCCATTCTCACTGTGATCTTCTCATTGTGGCCCATCGTCTCTGAACTACCGGTAGACTGCCAAGAAATATCTCCATGTGCCAGGCCCCTCCTTCCCTCCCTCTGATTCCTTCTCACCTACATCCTTCCTACTGCCATCAGTTACTGTCCTTAAAGATAACTCTTCTACTCAAAAGCCTTCAGAGAATCCCCATAATTCACAGAATGAAGTCCAGATTCCTCAGCACAGCCTTCAACCCCTTCCATTGTCTGGTCTAAATTTACTCTTTAAGGCTCCACCTAAAAAGTGGATTATTTGATATTTCCAAACATTCCTAAGACTCATCAATGGCTACGCTTTAACTCATGTTAGGCCACCTCACTGCCAACCCTGGAATGTTCCCACCCCCGTCCTAATTATCTTTCAAGGCCCTGTTTAAACATTACTCCCTTTAGGAACCTCTTTTTAATATCATCTCTACTCCAAAGCCTCAGTCAAAATTAATGCTATCTTTCTTAATAGTTCTATTTCATTTTACCTCTCTTATCCATTTTATACATACTTACTCATATTATTGATACAGTCAACAAATATAGGCATTTCCCCTGCTAAATTACAATCCCCATTTTTTTTATTACACACAGCTCTTAGCATATAAATGCTGCACAAATGTTTACTGAATTGTGGCACCACCACATTTAACTTAAAAAATAAAAAG
>NW_021159480.1:0-1071 GCF_002837175.3 Physeter macrocephalus
CACAGCAGTGAGAGGCCCGCGTACCGCAAAAAAAAAACAAAAACAAAAAACCTCCTTTTTGTTGCCGTATCTGTTTCTCTTCATTTGTGGTGATTTCTTGAACCTGTAGAAAGAAATCTTTTACTGGATTAGCAGGGTTAATGGAGAAGAGTGGACATTTTCAAGGCTGGACAGGATGAATGTTTAAAGCTAACTGTTTGGCTGCAGCATCAGCAAGCTGATTCCTTCTAGCTTCCATAGTGTCAGATTTGGAATGCCCTGGTGTTTTAATAATTGCTAACTGCTTTGGTAGCAATTAATAACTTGGCATCCTGTTTTCTATTTTTTTTATAGGTTGCCCTGAAGTTGTTAAAAACCTCATTGTTTTCATGGCATTCCAAAGTTGTGTACCACTACAAAAGCATAGTAACTGTCAGTATAAGTATTTGTTACCTGGTCTTTAACTAATTGACATCCTAGAATTAAGGAAATTAATTTGGCATGCTGTGCTGACTTTGTTCCTGGTAAATAAGAGCTTTCAATTATGTCCACTGTGGGCGTTACTGTATATCCAGCTCGGTAATGTCCCTGCTCATCCCTTAAGTACGACCCATCTGTAAATGTAATTACATCAGCGTTATCAACAGGGACTTCTTGTAAGTCATTCCTGGGAGCAAGAATATAATCTGTTTAACAAAATGCAATCATGATTTTTTTCTTGCTGTGATGCTGGAAGCAAAGTTGCAAGATTAATGTTATTACATCAAACCAGGGTAATACTGGGAATTCCCAGGGAATTCCCTGGTTAGGACTTGGTGCTTTCACTGCCAGGCACCCAGGTTCGATCCCTGGTCAGGAACTAAAAGTCTGTCACGGCGCAGACAAATTAAAAAAAAAAAGAAAATAAAAAGGAAAACCAGGGTAGTATTAGGTGCAGAAAGCAACAATACTTCATAAGAAGTTAGTTGGCTTATAGAATTGTGCTGAGTGTGCTGAAAGTTTAGAAGAGACTCAACTGATGGTGAGACGGTTAAAGGAGACCCTATTACCACTTCCTCAGAAGCCTTCCATAAAAGTCATTCCTGGCGGCTT
>NW_021159481.1:0-1071 GCF_002837175.3 Physeter macrocephalus
TAATTGACATAAACCTTATATGAGTTTCAGGTGTACAACATAATAATTTGATACTTGTATCTATTCTGAATGATCACCATAATAAGTCTAGCTAACATCCATCCATCGTTGTTACAAAAATTTTTTTTCTTGTGATGAGGACTTTTAAGATCTACTTTCTTAGCAACTTTCAAATATATAATACAGTCTTATTAACTGTAGTCACCATGCTGCACATTACATCCCATGACATTTATTTTATAACTGAGTTTCCACCTTTTGACCCCCTTCACCCATTTCATCCACCCACCCCCACCCCTGACCCCAGCAGCCACCAATGTGTTCTCTGTATCTATGAGCTCCTTTGTTTGTTTGGTAGTTTTTTGAGATCATATAGTATCCTTCTGACTTATTTCACTTAGCATAATGCCCTCAAGGCCCATCCATGTTGTCTGATTTCCTTCCTTTTTCATGTCTGAGTAATATTCCATTGTATGTATAGACCACATCTTCTTTATCCATTCACCCATTGATGGACACTTAAGTTGCTCTCATATCTTTCCCATTTCCTTCAAAAGAATTTGTCAATCTATGTCTACTCTCAATACATGCAGAAACGGAAAAAAAGGGGAAATTGCAAAGATTTCTAATGATGGCACAGAGCCAAATGACAAGATGCAAACAAGACAGGTGACGCCCATGTGTCCATGGAAAGTACTTACTGATTCAGAAACCAACTGATCAGGATGGTAGGGAAATAAGAGTAAATGTAGTTGAGTTACTATCTGTTCTGTATGTTTGATATTTTCTAGAATATAGTATTAGGTCAGCTATTTATTGGATTCCCCCTCTCATGAGTGTGACATTGCAAAGACATACTATAGGAAGATGACCTGTGTAATAATTAGGCTCAGTTTCAGATAGCCCATCTCTACCCAATTTTGAGATGGAAAATGAGAAAATAGTATATCAGTTGTCAACTTCTTCTACATGATATCAAATATTCAAGTAACTGAGAATTTAATTTATTTTAAAAATGTATAGGTAGGGCTTCCCTGGTGGCACAGTGGTTGAGAGTCCACCTGCCGATGC
>NW_021159482.1:0-1071 GCF_002837175.3 Physeter macrocephalus
CGGCAGGCGGACTCTCAACCACTGCGCCACCAGGGAAGCCCTATATACTCTTAACATTAAGTTGCCTTCAGCATTTTCTGAAGGATATGGTACATTATTGTATTGCCTCTCTTCACAACACTCTAGACACTCTGGCAGAGGGAATTCCAACCCAGCTGTACAAATCTGAATTGTTATTGATCTTGAAAGTAATAGAATTCAAATTCCTGTGAAGTATAAGTTTCAAACCTTGTCACCTTGGAGACGAATTGCCAATAAATTCAAGAGCAACTGAAAGTGGCTTGCTGCAGTTGATGAGAAGATCTTTATTTTCAGGGTATGCTTTGAATGGTTAAAGTTCTATTGTCTCATCTTCTGGTGCGAGGGGAATAGTCTCGGAAGGAGCCACATAATCTGCTGAGTAAATCAGCATAGACTGATTCAGTTAGTAGAGTGTTGTACTCATCCTTTGGGCAGAGTCAGGATAGTCTTCTGATCACAAAGAACCTGAAGTTTCTAAACTAGAAGAGGGGAAGCACTTGGCCTTGGGGACTATATCAGGTCACCTCTGTTGGGAGATCCAGCCCTCTCATCCCTCCAATGGAAATAATCTGTCCCTTTTAGTTTCCCTCACTTCTGTTGCCACAGTAAGTATTTAACATCCCTACAGTTTAGTTCACCACTAAGAAGGCAACATTTTAACATTTTCTGACACAAATTGGCAAGATACATAGCTGCTGGATTGCTTCCCGAGGATATTAAACTCTGCAGATGCTCAAGTTCCTTAGATAAAATGGTGTAGTGTTTGCATATAAACTACACACATTCTCCTATATACTCTAAATCATCTCTAGATGACTTATAATAGCTATTACAATGTAAATGCTATGTACATAGTTGCTGGTGCACAGCAAGTTCAAGTTTTATTTTTTGAAAGTTTCTGGAGGACTTCCCTCGTGGCGCAGTTGTTAAGAATCCACCTGCCAGTGCAGGGAACATGGGATCGATCCCTGGTCCGGGAAGATCCCACATACTGCGGAAAAACTAAGCCCATGCGCCACAACTACTGAGCCTGTGCTCTAGAGCCCGTGA
>NW_021159483.1:0-1070 GCF_002837175.3 Physeter macrocephalus
GACTTCCCTGGCAGTCCAGTGGTTAAGACTCCATGCTTCCACTGCAGGGTGCACGGGTTTGATCCCTGTTTGGGAAACTAAGATCCCTCATGCTGCGCACTGTAGCCAAATAAATACATAAAATTTTTAAAAATAATGAGAATAAAATGCATGTGAAGTGACAAAAACCCAAGAACAGCCAAGAAAATCCCACAACGGAAGACAAAGGAGAGAGGCTTGCCCAGCAAACGCCTGACTTATAAGTCTCCAGGCATTAAGGCAGTGTTCTCCTGGGGCACGGCTGGGCCTGTCAAGGGAACAGAGAGAGCCTGCTTGTGTGTAGGAGGCGAGGCTGGCACGTGGCAGAGGTAACGTCAGGAGTCAGTGGGAAAGGCTGACTGTTCGCTAAACTGGGGCAGACTTGGGTCAGGCTTTGACCATAGTCAGAAATACATTCTTAATGGTCTAAAGACCCAATGTGAAAAACAAGACTTTTACACTTAAAACACAAGTTTGTCTGGCACACATAGATCTGGCACAGTTGATACATTTTAACTGCCAAGATTTTCTTCATGCTGTTTAAACTTCCATGTCCAATGATCCCTGATTTTAAAATCTGAACATAGGTGAGGGACAGATCAGGACACAAGAAGACAAGCAGGACCTGGTGGACACTGCTCGGTGACCTCAGGGCTGGCCACAGCCTGGTGGGTGACCAGTTGGTGGGAAAGACCCCTCGGGGGACTCAGGCAAATGCCTTCCATGAGGGATGCATTTCAAGGACATTGGGAGAAGGTTACAGCACAGCCCACCACTGCCCATAGACCTTTCTCCTCTGGCCTGAGATGACGTGTCACAGGCCCACGGCTGCCCCATGGTTTTCTCTCTGGCTGACAAGAGGGTGGTAGTCCTTTCTGCTCTTCATGGTCCTGGCTCCTGGCAGGGAGTAAGGTGAGAGCAGCGACCAAGCCCCCAGCATCCCTGCAGTTGAGCAGTGGAACTTGGTTACATGCCAGACATGTTGCCTGAGCCAGGCTCCGGGTGACACTCGGGAATGCAGGATTGGAATAAGATCCAATTGAGACCCTCGG
>NW_021159484.1:0-1070 GCF_002837175.3 Physeter macrocephalus
TCAGCTGGGTAACCTTTACCGGTTCTTTCATTTCTCTGAGACTCAAGTCCCTCATCTGTAAAATCCGAAGGATAACCTACCTCATGGGATGCTGTCAGCATTCCACAAAATAGTGACTGCAGAGCCCATAAGCACACAGTTGGCACATAACTATAGCTCCCTAAATGCTAATTCCCTTCGCCCTTCCTACCTCATGCAGGACGACTGATGGATGGGTGAATGGAGGCTCAGCATGGCTCACCATTGTTAAAGATGTAGAACTACTTAATTTGACAGGGGAGCCCCCTAGGGAGCTGTGCAGGAGGGACTTCCCTGCATTTGCAGCCTTTTCTTTCTGGTGAGGACACGAGCATCTGTTATTCTGTCCTCCGAGTGAGAAGCAGCAGAGCCTAGTGGTTAGGAACCCAGCACTCTGGAGTGGACTTCTTGAACTTGAATCTTACTTCTACAACTTATTAACCTTCTTGGCTCTCAAGCTACTCACCTGTAAGATGGAGATAGTAATAGCTGTTATTATATTATATCGCTACTATTTTCAAGCGGACTGACTAAGTTAAATTCTTTAAAGCTCTTAGAACAATGCCGAGCACAGAGGAAGCACTGTGTAAGCAGTTGCTATGCTACCAGTCTTCTTCTGTGTGTTGGCAATGTATTATAATTAAATAATTAAGCCTGGTTATCAGATACTCAGTGAAATGTAGGCCCACGAAGGCACTTGCTCAGCCGCAGAGCAGAATCCATCCGACATTAAGGCCCTTCTACTGCTTTGCTCCATCTCCTCTTCCTCCTCCTCCCCTCCCATGTCCGCCGCCAGGACCTCCCATGACTGTTGTCTGTTTTCCCCTCTGACTGATGGTGACATAGCGCAGGCCTCATACTACTTCTGGAGTCTCCATCAGGCCCCTCTTCACGGAATCTCACCCCCAAACCACCTTACTCTCTGCTACCCCATCCTTCTTCCTCCTCTTCCTCCCTGGCCAGTGTTACTCCCTTGCTCCAACACCTTCAGTAGCTCAAAAGTACTTACCCAATTAAGTTCAGCATCTTCTGCCTGGCATTCGAGGCCCCCC
>NW_021159485.1:0-1070 GCF_002837175.3 Physeter macrocephalus
TGTGTGTGTGCACTTCCCTAACTGTCACTTGGGCTTCATGGTGGGTCTCTCTTATTTGATACCCAGTGGAGATCACTTGGAGGCTCTAGCTTTTCAATTCAACCTCTATTTCTTGAGCACTATTTTTTTCTACTCACTGTGTTAGGCATGAGGGACATAGGAATGACTAAGCAACAGCTCTGCCCTGAGAGCTCATAAATTATGGGACAATACACATATAAATATTTATAATGCAATGTGTTAAGTGCAGTAATAGAAGTCTGAGGAAATTACAGAGGTAGTACAGAGAAGGTAGCAGTGAATCTGGGCAGGCAGAGAAGACTTTACAAAGAAGGTGATTTCGGGTTTGGGTTTTGAATGATGATTTGGAATTGGTCAAATGGATGCAGTGAGAACTATGTGATGTATTTCAAGAACAGCAGTATATATGGATATAAATCAAAGATGAGGAGTAACAGAAGTGATGATATTGCAGAGAAAGGAAGGAGCCAGATCAGGCTTATGCCATGCTTTCACTGAAGGATTTTAAGCAGAGGAATAACCTAACCATGTTCTGTATTTGCAAGATAGCGCTTGTGATGAGGCAGATGTGGGTGCAGAGTAAAACAGGGAGACCAGTTGAGACTCCATTGCAGTATTTTATTTGTTAATTGTTTAGACTTCTTTTATTATTTTTAATTTTTATGTTTTTATTGAAGTATAGTTAATTTACAATATTGTGTTAGTTTCAGGTGTACAACAAAGTGTGTGTGTGTGTGTATGTATATATTCTTTTTCAGATTCTTTTCTGTTATAGATTATTACAAGGTATTGAATATAATTCCCTATGCTATACCAGAGGTCCTTTGTTTCTGTCTATTTTATATATGGTAATGTTTATCTGTCTTTGTCTGACTTGCTTCACTTAGTACGATATTCTCTAGGTTCATCCATGTTGCTGCAAATGGCAATATTTCAGTCTTTCTTATGGCTGAGTAATGTTCCATTGTGTATACACATACTACAACTATTTTATCTGTTGATGGACACTTAGTTTGCTTCCATGTCTTGGCTATTGTAAACAGTGCTGC
>NW_021159486.1:0-1070 GCF_002837175.3 Physeter macrocephalus
CACACACACACACACACACACACACACACACACACGCAGGCAGCCAAATAATCTTGTTTGTCAAATCAATGAAGAATTCACTAAACCATGTATTTTAAAATTAAATAATGATTTAATGCTCTCTCTGTTAGAAGCCTTGAAAAGTTTGATTCATTATAAATCTCTTAGAATTCATATCATGAAAATGTAGATCCTAGAATTTTCAACAAAGAGTTAGGTGGTAAGGACATCCATGCACTGAATGTATGAAAAAAAATGGGTGGGGGAGAAAAGAGAGGAAATTTAGATTTCCTCCTTACAATAATCCCATAAAGTCAATAAAAAGCATCCCATACAGTGGTTTGCATTCCAAAGGCTCTACAAAAGAACATTTCTGATACCTAGTACCCAGAAACAGTACAAAGGTAATAATAACCATAATAACAATTGTGTCTGCAAACCATTTTTTATTTCATTTAATTTTTTTCCTCAAAGAAATCCTATGACAAGGAAAGACAGGAACTATTATCTCTGCTTTTCTAAATAAAAGTAATAAGTAAAGCTCAGAGAAGTTAACTGACTCAACCAGTGAAACCCAGTTGTATGTGAATTCCAAATATTGAAATTTCCGGGCCCACATTCTTCTTCTTCCCAAAGTCTCTTCTCAACAGAAATTGATATTGAAGGAACCAGCAGTCACCCAAGCTGGGGTCTGCGGCCACCTCCCACCTTCTCCTCACCTTCCATCCCCAAAACCCTCATCTCACAGACATTGATTGTGTCTTCCTGCTCCTACCACTGTTTGGAAGGTATTCCAAGGACATGGAAAGCTGCTGCCCCCATCTTAGCATGTAAATTTAAATACTCATGGTATAAAACAACATATTTTTTAAAACACACACTTCATACAGTAGACTACTAAGAAGAACATACATATGTACTCATTAAAATGGGTAAATATTTAAGATAAATTAAGTGAAAAAAAGCAAGTTATAGGAAGATATGCATGATCCTTTTAGGGATATTTAACACTGCGTACTTTTTATAGAGACAGATACATACACATATACTCCTACACACATATATGTAAA
>NW_021159487.1:0-1070 GCF_002837175.3 Physeter macrocephalus
AGTTATATTTGTTGCCGACAAACCCCTCCTGCCGGACTTTTCTAGTCGCGGACCGTCTACATCAGTGCAGTAGACGGCTTACTTACCAGAATTCGAGGTATTTGTACGTGTCTGCTGTGCTGTGCACCAGTGATTCTCTCTAAAGCGCTACTCCAGGGCAACGACAACGAAGACGAGTGCCGCACGAAGTCGCGGAGGAACTGCCGAACACACCCATCTCAGCTGTCATTGCAGGTCCATGACGAATCCGGCCCAGTTCTGGGTTGTTCGTACAGTTCGGAGACATCGCTCATTCAGCTTACTTCAATTCGAATAGTGTAGCAGAGACCGTGTAAGTCTATTTGCTGCCAGAGACTTCCGGCACGAAAACATCTTTCCCCCTCTCATATGATTATGTGGCTCCTCACATGGGGAGCTTGTGTCACCGCAAGGCGTCTCGGAATGACTCTTCAATGGTCCGACTAATTTGTCCAAAGCCGGGAGTCATACACTACTGCTACTCCGAGGAGCAATGCAAGTACAGATGCACGCCAGCTTTCATAAGATATTTCTGCCCACACAAAAACCTCATTCATGTCAAGCAAACTACTCGAACCACATCCCTTCCCTGGATGCATGCACTGACTTCTGTATACGACGTAAAAAAGTCTCGAGCTTTGTCTTTGCAGCTCTCTGCCTGAGCTACTAGTGCGTCGAGATGCTGTGCCAGCACATGTATCACCTCGAGTCACGGCTACTGACATGCTGCCTCGATGCCAGACGCAAGCGGATCCCCCGTGTTCGGTGAGAGCATCACAGACAGCAGCATTTCGAGGCTACATGCACCTGACTCGTACGAGGTTTCATGCAAGACGGAATGCATTACAATAATCCCGCCGTACTATTTGTTGGCAACTGCGGCTACCCAAGCGCCGCCTCTTTTTATCATAAAGTGACATTTCGTTCCGTAGCTGCTTTTTTGTGTAGTCGTCGCGTCGGGCCCACCCGGCGTACTCTGGACAGTACTTTCGGAACAGATGCAGGGGCGTTACCCCAAAGTCGCTTGTAAGAAGCAGGGTAGTGAAATAGAA
>NW_021159488.1:0-1069 GCF_002837175.3 Physeter macrocephalus
CTCGAACCCATGCCCCCTGCATTGGCAGGCAGATTCTTTACCACAGCACCACCAGGGAAGCCCTTGTCATTTACATTTGAATATCTTTTTCCATCCCCTCACTTTCAGTCTCTGTGTGTGTTTAGCTCTGAAGTGATTCTCTTACAGGCAGCATATATTTGTCTCATTTTTAATCCAATCAGCCACCTTATGCCTTTTGATTGGAGCATTGCCATTTATTGCTTGTCTTCCAGTTGTTTTTTCTAGTCCTTCCTTGTTCTTTTCTTCTTCTTTTAGTTTCTTCCCTTGTGGTTTGATGATTTCATTTAGTGGTATGTTTCTGTTCTTTCTTGTTTCTGTGTATCTATGGTAGGTTTTTGATTTGGGATTACCATGGGGTTCATATACATTGACCTATAACTATATTTAATTGTTTTAAACAGGTAGTCCTGTTAAAATAAAATTAAAATTAAATGTGTTAATTTCAAACACATTCTAAAAGAGCTACATTTTTTATTCTTTTCCCCCATACTTTGTGTTTTTGGTGACATATTTTATATCCTCATGTTTATACCTTTACTGATTATTGTAGTTATACTTAGTTTTATAATTTTTTGTCTTTTAACCTTCATACTAGCTTATTTAAGTGGCTGATCCTCAGCCTTTACTATATATGTGCCTTTACTAGTGGGATTTTTTTCTTTCCTATAGATACTTACTTCTTCTTATAGCTTTTTCTTTTCCACTTTGAGAAGACCCTTTAACATTTCTTTTAGGGTTATTTTAGTTCTGATGAACTCTTTCAGGTTTTGCTGGTTTGAAAAGTTGTTTATCTCTCCTTGAATTCTAAATGATAACCTTGCTGGGTAAAGCATCCTAGATTTCAGGTTTTTCCCTTTCAACATTTTAAATGTATCATGTCACTTCCTTTTGTTCTGTAAAGCTTCTGCAGAAAAATCAGCTGAGAGTCTTATGGGGGTTCCCTTGTATATAACTCTGGTTTTCTCTTGCTGCCTCTAGAATTCTCTTTTTTCTTTAACTTTTGCCATTTTAATTATGATATGTCTTGGTGTGGGTCTGTTTGTGTTCA
>NW_021159489.1:0-1069 GCF_002837175.3 Physeter macrocephalus
TGTAAAGCAATTATACTCCAATAAAGATGTTAAAAAAAATAAAATAAAATCATGGTAAAATACATATAACATAAAATTTACCATAAAAAAAAAGAATTCCATGGATTGCAATCAGAAAAAAAAAAAGTTATTGTTAAAAAAGACAAGAAAGCACTTTAAAACAAAAGAAAAAAGAAGAATCCACCTCCCAATGCAGGGGATGCAGGTTCAATCCCTGGTCAGGGAACTAAGATCCCGCATGCCACGGAGCAACTAAGCCCGTGCACTGCAACTATTGAGCATGTGGGCCAAAACTAGAGAGCCCGCATGCTGCAACTACAGAGCCCATGCACTCTGAAGCCCACACACCCAAACTAGAGAGCCTGCATGCCGCAACTACTGAGCCCATGTGTCACAACTAGAGAGAAGCCCGCACACCTCAATGAGGAGCCTGCACACTGCAGTGCAGGATCCCTCATGCCACAACGAAGATCCCACGTACTGCATCCAAGACCCAACGCAGCCAAAAATAAAATAAGTAAATAAATAAATATTTTTTTTAAAAAGACATATGGTGGCTGACTGGACAAAAAACCAAGACCCTTCTATCCACAAGAGACTCACTCCAGAGCTGAAGACACAAAAAGACTGATAGTGGGGGGATGGGAAAAGATACTTTATGCTAACAGAAATGACAAGAAAGTGGGGGTAGCAATGCTCATATCAGAAAATAAACTTTAAACAAAGGCTATAACAATAGAGAAAGAAAGGCATTATAAAATGATAAAGAGATCAATACAAGAAAATGATATTACACTCAACATATGTGCACCCAGGAGCACCTAAACATATAAAGCAAATACTAACAGACACAAAGGTAGAAATTGAGACTAAGACAGTAATAGTAGGGTACTTTAAAACCCCACTTACATCAATGGACAGTCAGTAATGCAAGAGCAGTCTAAAATGACACAACAGACCAGCTGGACTTAACAGACGTCTACAGGACATTTACATTCAAAACCAGCATCATTAACATTCTTTTCAAGTGCACATGGAACGTTCTCCAGGATAGATCACATGCTAGGCC
>NW_021159490.1:0-1069 GCF_002837175.3 Physeter macrocephalus
ATGGGTGGGATGGGGGGCAGGTGGGAGGGAGGTCCAAGAGGGAGGGGATACATGCATACATACAGCTGATTCACTTCACTGTACAGCAGAAACTAACACAGCATTGTAAAGCAACTATACCCCAATAAAAAAAAAAAAAAAAAAGAGAGAGAGAGAGAAAGGCAGAGCCCTGAGAACACCACACCCGCATCCAGCAGTGCCTAGGGCCTGCGAGGTCCAGATATAGGGACCAACAAATTCCTCTTTGCTTAGGTTAGTTTCAATTGAATTTCTGTCGCCTGGTGTGGTAGGCTGAATGACAGTCCCCAAAGATACCCAGGTCCTAATCCCAGGAACCTGTGAATATGTTACCTTATATGGTAACAGGGACTCTGCAGATGTGATTAAATTATGGGCCTTGTGACGGGGAAGTAACCTGGATTACCCAGGGGCCCATAAATGTAATCCCAGGTGTTCTTAAAGAGGGAGGTAGAGAGAGATCTGAGAGGTAGAAGAGAAGGCCATGTGCCCGCTGAGGCAAGATGCCATTCTGCTGGCCTGGAGGCTGGAGGAAGGGGCTGTGACCTGCAGAATGCAAGGAATACAGCTCCAGATCCTGGAGAAGGAAAGGCCTTCTTCCTAGGGCCTCAGAGGGAGTGAGGCCCTGCCGACAACTTGACTCAGACCAGTTAGACTGATTTTGGACTTCTGCCCTCCAGAACCATAAGAGAATACCTCCATGCTGTTTTCACCACTAAATGTGTAATAACTTGTTACAGCAGCGAAAAGGAACTCATACACTTGGCTAATACAAACATTCTGCATTTTCTTTATCAGATGCCTTTGGGGGAATGAAGACAGACCATCTCACCCTGAATTCTGGGCTGTGCACCCAAGCTCCAACCCGCTGCTGTAGAAGGTGACACACTGCCTTGCTCTGTAAGGCACGCTGGTGAGCAGGGGGCAAGGGAGGCCGAAGTAGGAGGGCTATGGCTTTAGGGTTTGGTTCTCTCTCGTGGTCAAATCAATAAAAAATCAACCAGGGCTTCCCTGGTGGCACAGTGGTTGAGAATCCGCCTGCTGATGCAGG
>NW_021159491.1:0-1069 GCF_002837175.3 Physeter macrocephalus
AAAATTATTCTGGAATATTAGAAAAATCTCATTCAAGAACTTGAAAAAAAGAATTTTCTTTCCAAGGTGATCAGGAAAATTGTCAGGAAATCAACTACAAGTAAATCCCTCTGAATAGTGCCTCATACACATAGGGGACAAAACTTTGGGAGCCAAAGCCTCTTTTGAAATCTTGCTCATTTCAAAGATAGAACTGTAAACCAGTTTGAATGTGCAGCGTAAGTCATTTTATTTCCATCCTGCTCACTACCGCTGCTTCAAAATCCTAGTGTTTGTCCATATGACATACAAATGTTTTGCCAATCTTGATCTGGCATACCAGTCTCATACATACTGTATCACGTGAGAAGTTATTTTAAGAAAATGAATCTGTTGGGACATTTTTATAGCTCTTTGGGTGTTTTGCACCTAAAATTTCAGAAATAGAATAGAAGCATTAGTGAAATGACATTTAAAATATACCATGTAGACAGTGAAGACTGGGAGTGCAAAGGTGAATGACAGATATGAAATCTAGGATAGAGAGAGGAAAAATGGGTTTTGATGTTGAAGACTGGAAGATAAAACGAGTACATCTGATCATTCACTTCAGAAGGTGATTGAAGAAAAGGGGCAATTATGATCTAATGGTATGGTTAACAGTAAAGGTTGAAGTAAGGTCCAAATTTCCAATTTTAATTAAATAATTCCCAGACATGTAATATACAGCATGGTGGCTATAGTTAAATACGGTATTGTATATTTGAATGTTGCTAAGAAAGTAGACCTTAAAAGTTCTTATGACAGGAAAAAAAATTTTGTAACTGTGTGTGGTGGTGGATGTTAACTAGAATTATTGGGGTGATCATTTCATAATATATACATATATTGAATCATTATGAAACTAATGTTTTATGTCCATTATATTTCAATAAAAAAGACTAATTGAGGGAAACGGGTTTACTAGTTCAATAACAAATTATAAGCAACCCTGGAAAATAGTATTAATATAGCAAACATATCCCAATCAAACTTATTCAACATTATCTTTATTCCAGAATTCATTGAAAACATAAGAGAAAAGCCAAAA
>NW_021159492.1:0-1069 GCF_002837175.3 Physeter macrocephalus
TGGGTTGAACCCAAGGATGCTTCTAAATATCCTATAATGCACAGTATAACCACCACCACACTCCAAAAATTATCTGACTCAAAATGTCACAAGTACCAAGTTTATGAAACCCTGCTTTAGACCATACATTATTTTTAAATGTGAATGAAAGAGCATCTCTTGCTCTCTCTCCTTTTCTCTTTCTGAATGTGTGAGTGTGTTAGTCTTAGAAGACACAAAGAAAAATGTTAAGTTGTAATTTGTTGATGCCTTAAGATGCATTACATGCTTAGGTCTAGAGAAGTTGCTTAGTGAATATGAAATAATATATCTAAATTAAAAAAAAATAGAACCAATTTTCTGTATGGCTTTCTCAGTACAATAGCTTCAGATTGAAACAAAATTAACATAAATATTTCCTTTTGAGCATTAGCAAATAAGCATAGCAGCTGTATTTCTGGCTTTTTAAAAAATACTTATAATTACTTGTAAACTCTGTCATCAGCAATTTCAGAGTCTTTGGCCTGTTTGTAGCATCTGTATTTATAAACAGTAATTCAATTAATGTTTTCAAATGCCATAATTGATAAAGAAAAATGGTCTGTTAATAAGAAAGAATATTTGAATGTAAAAAGACATCCAGTCATTTGTAAGCAAATGACATTTCTCTAGAAACTAAATTCTTAGCAAAAAACTCACCTATATTTTACCAATTAATTATCCCTGTTAACATCATATTAAACTGATAGTTAAAACGGTTGACATATGTGAAATATTCAGAAAATACATAAAGGGCTAACATATAAATGAATGTTCTCCTTGATATTCTATTTGTGATGTAAAACTATAACCATCTCTTACTTGAGTTTTTGACTTGAAAAAAGTTTTGTTTTTAGATAATAGTATGAATTTTATTTTTAAATGACAACATTTAAATTGCCCACACATATTTCAGTCACCCTGTATTTGTTAATTTATTTAGCATTTTAAATTTCTATTTCCTTTTATTCTATTTCCTTGAAAAATTGTTTCAAGAATAAATGCCAGGGGCTTCCCTGGTGGCGCAGTGGTTGAGAGTCCGCCTGCCGAT
>NW_021159493.1:0-1068 GCF_002837175.3 Physeter macrocephalus
GACGCGCAACCACTGCGCCACCAGGGAAGCCCCTATCTTTATTATTAATGTTGTTGGCATTAATTAATTTCAATGTCATGAGAAGACATTGAAAACCTCTATTTTCAAATACAGGTTTACTCTGGAACGAGAATCTTAAAACTTACTAAATGTCTTTTAAAGTACATTTATTAGCCATTTAGAAAAATTCACTTTAGCGTTCGTTTCAAGTAAGCTACCCTGGTGCATTTAACATACTATTAATTTGCAAAGCTGATGAGCAAGAGCAAGTAATTTGAGTAGTAAAATTGTAAAAGAAGTGTGTGGACATTTAGTAATTGTACTGAGAAATTAAGGCAATTATAGAAAAATTCAGGCTAAAAGTGCCATTGAAGAGGATTTTTTTTAAGCATTTGTTACTCAGATGACTCATCTAAAATGGATAAGTGCTCCGATTATTGCTCAAGACTATTTAATTTCTTTAAATGACTTAATCACTGAAAACTTCATGTAGAAGTTTGGATTTCAGGTAATTATTGAAGGAGAAAGAAAAGTTGCTTGGCAGTAGACCTCAGTCTGAAATTAGAAATAAAATGAGAACAATAAAACATGCACCATGAAATTTCTCTCAAGGTTAATGATAATTCACTTTTAGGAACTATATATTCAGATATTGCTGGCTCTTCGCAAGACTAAAATAAGTGAAGTTTGTCTTCGGTGCATGCAGTCATTACTTATTACCCTTTGTTTTACTATGGAAACCCTCAAACCCTTACTCTCAGCCCCCTCCACTTTATGCTACCAGTGACCACCTTCCACTAAATCCTGCTGTGAACATGTCCATGCTAATCAGTGTGTTATCCAAGAATATTTGCATTTTTAAGTCTAAACTCCAATAGTGGTGTGAAAGTCTGTATTTATATCAAATGTATTTTAAGCAAAGAAAGGCAGGTTTCTTTTGTTTTTGTTTGGCTTTATTTTTCAGGAGGAAGAAGAGAGGAAAGGAAGATGGAGGTACCTTCCAGCTCTTTGAAAAACTTCTTGGGAGGGTGATCATATTTCCTAGATGTCCCAGAAGAGTCCTAGCTT
>NW_021159494.1:0-1068 GCF_002837175.3 Physeter macrocephalus
GCCTGTGCTCCGCAACGGGGGAGAGGCCACAGCAGTGAGAGGCCCGCGTACCGCAAAACAACAACAGCAAAAGAAGGCCCTGGAGGACCCAGTTAGAAAACGCAGGACATCGTGAAGGCGTCTGGCCAGGGGACCTGCTGGAGGCCTCCAGTGTCTTGTAAACAGCCCTGCTGCAGTCGGTCACTGCCACACCCTGGTGCTTGACACACCGGAAACCGGGCACCCACTCTGGTGGTCTCGGGTTTTACGGACGTGTCAGCTGAGGCTAAGAGACTCGCCGAGCCCCGGGGAAGAGTAACACATGTGCTCAGGCAGCCCAGGAATCCTGCTCCGATCATCAGACAGGAAAGGGTGTCTTGCTTCCCTTAGCGGAGATGGAGTAGCCTGGCATTAGGAGACAGTCTCCGTCATGAGGCCCCCCTCCTCCTGCCTGCACCCCACTTTTCCATCTGTGCTCAGATTCTTCAAGCACCTCTCTCAAGGTTGCAGAGAGATTCCTGCTAGCCAACTACGGGGAGCCTGGCTGTTTCCCTTCAGGTCTCTGGCTCAACGTGCTCCTGATCGAAAGCCGGCACCCGTCTGGCAGATGCTTCGTGTCCTGTGTGTCAGGAGCTGGTGGCTGGTGCTGGCATCAGGCAGGCAAGCAGGCTGGTCGGCCATCTTGTTAGATGTGGTTGGGACCTCGCACTCCCCCCTCCCCGCTCCAGCGGCCACCGCACTGCCTGGATTAGACATAGGAAAGGTGATGGGACCGCCACATGGCTAGCTGAACACCTCCATTATGTTTAGGGGTCCAAGCTGCAGACTATTTTCCTCTCAGTTTGGAAAATGCATGTGTCCCTACACGTTGCTGGGGAGATGCTGATGGTCAGGGGTAAGAGCTGCACCTCCATCCTAGCAGATGCTCAGCTTGGGGAAATTATCCAGTCAGCAGACAAGTGAGCACGATACTTACCACAGTCTTTGTACACCAAGAATAGCTGAGAAATTCCAGTATTCCTCTCCACTACCACAATAACTTTATTCCCTTCTGAGAATCAGCTTTTAGAGATTCTATAATCCAGGCTA
>NW_021159495.1:0-1068 GCF_002837175.3 Physeter macrocephalus
GGACCTAGAGATTATCATACTAAGTGAAGTAAGTCAGACAGAGAAAAATACCATATGATATTGCTTATATGGGGAATCTAAAATACGACACAAATGAACATACCTACGAAACAGAAACGGACTCACAGACATAGAGAACAGACTTGTGGTTACCAAGGGGGAGGTTAGGTGGAGGGGTGGATTGGGAGTTTGGGATTAGTAGATGCTAACTATTATATATAGAATGGATAAATAACAAGGTCCTACTGTAGAGCACAGGGAAATATATTCAATATCCTCTGATAAACCATCATGGAAAAGAATATGAAAAAGAATATATACATATGTATAAGTGAGTCATTTTGCTGTAGAGCAGAAAGTAACACAACATTGTAAATCAACGACACTTCAATAAGATTAAAAATTTTTTTTAAATCTTTGCTGCATAAATTAAATAAGTGATTTTACTTACTCAGAAATTAGTGGGAAAAACTTAGAAATACGCCAGCTATCCTGAATTCTATATTTCCGAAAGGTCTTCTAGTCTCTCAGACCTCCAAGCTTTTGTGCATTTGGTTTCATCTATTTAGAATTCTTTCTCTATCATTCTTGTCCTCTCTTCCTCCTCCACGATCCAAATTCCAAACTACAATCAGCGTCCAGTTTCAGCTGAGTGATGTTCTTCCCACCGTCACTGTCAGGCACTCTGTCTGCCATTGAACGCACTCCATTCATGGGTGCCACGCTGCTGTGAAGGGCCTTTGTGTTTTGCTGTCTCCCCACTGCAGTATATGCTCCGTGAGTCTCTGGGCTATTTTTATCTGTTGGCCTCAGGGCCCAGCACTGCGCTACATTTAGTCTATAAAGTTTCTGCATAAATGAACAAGTGAATGCATAAATATCTATTAGTTAAGGTGTACATAGCTAAAAATTAACTTAACAATCCCATTGGTTCTTTTTATTTTTTTGTGAGTAATTGTCTGAGTTTATTCAGGAAAAGCAAATAAATAACAAATAAGTGAATAAAAAGTCAAACAACAACAAGATCATGCTACCTTCTTCTCATGATACTTCATATCCTGCCATTTC
>NW_021159496.1:0-1068 GCF_002837175.3 Physeter macrocephalus
AGGTTCATTTTACGTTTTGTGGTCTTCAGT
This sequence comes from Physeter macrocephalus, assembly GCF_002837175.3. Lineage (NCBI taxonomy): Eukaryota > Metazoa > Chordata > Mammalia > Artiodactyla > Physeteridae > Physeter > Physeter macrocephalus. The sequence continues at coordinate 31 of NW_021159496.1, forward strand.
TCCTCTTCAATAATGGCTGCATTCTTCTAAAAATAGAAGGAGAAAAATGACAGGAAGAAACTGTCTATGGTATATCACAGTTCAAATCTAGACTTTTTGGGGGCAACCTATAAATGCTATTCTGAATACAGTTATAAACACTTCTTATTATGAGTCTAAAGTAATTATTACAATGAGATATTTAAAGTTATTTTATTACTTTGATTCATGACTTCTATCATTTTCCCCTCAGATAATTAAAAAATGATTAGTCACATGTACCTCCTATGTAAAATTCAATAATCAGAGGAAAACCTGGTAATTGCTAGACATTTTTCTTACAGGGTATATTCCTATTTTTTTAAGTACTCCATTTTCTCTAGCCTCAAATATTACCTATGCTTAGGAGTTGAGGATGAAAAACACAGCTTTCACTATTCATTCTCTTTTATATTATTATTAATGGCACTACAATCTAAGATGTAAAAACTCAAAGCTGTCTCTGCCTTCTTCTCTACCTTCAGCCCCTATGCAATACCACATTCTAACATATCTTTCCTCTCAAAATGCCACAACCGTAGTTCAGACCTAATAAGGTCTATGTCTCAAATAAGGCAATGGATTCCTAATCGGTTTTCCTATCTCCAATCTCTTCTCCTATAATTCATACTCTACACTACTGCTGGATTAGTTTTCTTGTTTTCATTATGTCACTTTCTTATCCAAAATTTAATCACTCCCCATAGGATCAAGCCCAACTACTTGATTATTCTTGATTTTGAGATGCTCTATGACGTTATCCCTAGCCAATTTCCAACTTATTTTACACAAACAAATCCTCACTCCTGTCCAGCTAGTTTATGCATTTCCTCCTAACTGCACCCAAGGGAAAGATCTAGGTTCAAATCTGAGTTACACGAAGAAAACAGGTAAGTGTGATCTCGGAGAGGTGACTTCTCTCTGGGCCCCAGTACACTTATCATTAAAATAGAGACAATAATGTCCTACATCTTGAGGTTTTGCAGAGATTAAACAAAACATGTTTTAAACAAAATAACA
>NW_021159497.1:0-1068 GCF_002837175.3 Physeter macrocephalus
ACTCTGCGCTCCCAATGCAGGGGGCCTGGGTTTGATCCCTGGTCAGGGAATTAGATTCCACATGTATGCTGCAACTAAGAGTTCGCATGCCACAACTAAGGAGGCTGCCAGCTGCAACTAAGACCTGGCACAGCCAAATTTAAAAGAACTATTTTGAGCTCTAGAAGACCATTAACTTCCCTTAAAAAAAAATTCTCCTGTCTCTTGCACGCTAAAAACAAAACCCCTCTACTGACCCAGGCTTCCCCTTCTCTCTCTTTCCCTGTAAAATGGTAGCATCATCTCACTGTTTTTATTTCTTTACCTCTATAGCTCAACTAACTGAAAAAAATCTTTCACTCCCATTCACTCAAGATGGTGTTTTAAAGTCACTTATAACCCCTTAACTGCCAAATTCAATTAACACATGTCCTTATCTTGTTTGACCCCTTGGTAGCACTTAATACCTTGGACCTTTCCTTCCTTGTTAGAATTCTTTCATCCCGTGTTTCCACCACCCCTGCTCTATATAAATGCACCTTCCACCACCTTCACTATTCCTTTAAAGTGAGGGTTTTTCATTTGTTTTGTTTTTGCTTTATTTTATTTTTTGCATACCGTCTCATTTTACATGCAAATGTTGCTCTCCAGAGCTCTGTCCTTGCTCCTGTTCTCAAGCTTACAAAATTTCTATAGGAAAATTATCAACTCCTATCGTTTTAATTTCTACTTCTTTCTTTTTTTTATGATTCCCACATTTAAATCTTTAGCTGTAAACTCTCTGCTGAACTCCAGATCTCATATTTCTGGTTGTCCTCTGGATATCTTCTCAATATATGTGTTCCTAAGCCTTCTAAATCTATTAATTTTATTCCCTTCTCTGTGTTATGACAACTGGCCACGTTCTAGAGGAAAGAGGCTCCATCACCTTTTATCCTTAAGTGAAGATGCTGTGCAGTAGATCCCCCACCAAACGAAAGTAAATATATGACCTGAGTGAGAAGTAAATGTCTATTATTATTATTATTATTATGGGTTGTTGTTGTTGTTGTTGTTTGCGGTACGCGGGCCTCTCACTGCTGTGGCCTC
>NW_021159498.1:0-1068 GCF_002837175.3 Physeter macrocephalus
AGGGCAACACGGTGTTTAGCACGGCCACCTTGACATGCGATTTGCATGGCCCAACTCTACTAGAAAATGGACTATTCGTTATGTGAAAAGGAGGAATCCTATACAAAAGGATACAAAAGTGTATCTTCATTGGTGTTTTGCCAAAAGGTATCTAGTATCTTTAATACTGTTCGATAGGTAATTGGCATCTAGTGTCCTTACTATTCCAAGAAAGGCTTTTCAAAATCTGGCACTAGCTGTCACTGAATATCAGATTTGATAAGGGAGATTTCAAACTCAATTAAATTTATCCAGACCTGAAATTTTATATCTTGTCTAAGTGAGATCTAAAACAAAAACAAATAAGCAAACAAACAAAAATGGTCTAGGACAGACAAGCAGTACATTTTAAAAAATATTCTGAAAAGATTAAAAATAGTTATTAATTCCTTACAATCCAGCAATTCCACATCTGGGTATATACCCGAAAGAACTGAAAGCAAAAGTCTCAAAAAGATATTTGTACACCCATGTTCACAGCAGCACTATTTTCAATAGCGAGAAGCTAGAAGTAACCCAAGTGTCTATCGACAGATGAATGGATAAACAAAATGTGGTATATATGTACAATGGAGTATTACACAGCCTTAAAAATGAAGGGAATTCTGACACAGGCTACAACATAGATGAATTCTGAACACATTAAGGTAGGTGAAATAAGCCAGTCGCACAAAAAAATCAACTACTATACAATTCCACTTATATGAGGTACTTAGAGCAGTCAAATTCATGGAGACAGAAAGTAGAATGGTCACTGTGAGAGGCTGTGGGGAGGGGGATATGGGGAGTTAGTTTCATGGGCACAGAGTTTCAATTTGGGAAGATGAAAACGTTCTGGAAATGGATGTGGTGATGGTTGTACAATAAAGTGAATATATTTAATGCAACTGAACTCTATGTTTAAAAATGGTTAAAATGGTAAACTTTATGTGTATTTTACCCCAATTAAAAATAATAATTAGGGCTTCCCTGGTGGGGCAATGGTTAAGAATCCGCCTGCCAATGCAGGGGGCACGGGTTCGAGCCCTG
>NW_021159499.1:0-1067 GCF_002837175.3 Physeter macrocephalus
AAAACTTTTTATCTTATAAGTCAATATCCTTCTTTGTTCACAGCACTTACATTAAAGAGGGTTTAATGATAAAACTCAGATGCCACTACATAGTTTGAGTAGCAAGAGTAGAGATCACAGGTCAGAACTAGCGCTGGTGGTAGAGGGTAACCACATCCACTGCTTCTAAAATTCATGGCAGCACAAGGTGCTACTGCTACTTTCTTACCTGGATTATCTTCAGAGTCAACAAAAAGCAAGCACTAACCTTATTTAGAGAAAATTTAGAGGAGGAGACCTACATACAGTTAAGTGTGAAGCTCAAGAATATAAGCTTAAAAATAAATGTTGTTTACCCAAATTCAGGTAGCGACCAGGTATTATTTTAGTACCCATCTTGACTCAAGATCCCAATTATGAAAGAAAAATACATTAAAACAAAACAAGCACACCTGGTGATTCACCGGAGGCTGGTTTACTTTTCTTTTTTGTTTCTGGGAGAGGTTGGTATGGTCTTTGTCCCACAGGCTCATCACCTTGGATAGCTGTTAGGTCATGCATACTGAAACTTCGTAAACGTTCAGTTATTGCTCCTTGGCTCTATTTAACAGAGAAGTGAAAGATCCAAGAAAAGAAATGCACTTTAAAATACTTAATATGTTTCCATTTAACTTTCCTCCAACATTTTATCATGAAGCTTATTGATTTTAAAATGAAACATTCAGAGAAGTTGAAAGAATTCTACAGTGGATACCCATATATCGTTTATATTTTGCTATATCTGCTTTACCACATATTTACCATCTATCCATCCATCAATCAATTTTTAATGCATTTCAAAGCAAGTTGTAGACATCAGTACATTCCACTCCCAAACATTTCAGCTTTAAATTTAATTCAAGAATGTAAAAAAATGTATAATGAGCTTATCCTCTCTGTAAACTTCATCCATAATATTTCTCTCTCCTAAAAGTAGCACTTTGAGGCTTACGTTTATGAGTCAGAAGAACTTTTTAAAGTAAAAGAGATGCTGTTTTTTTTGTTTGTTTGTTTGTTTTTTTGCGGTACGTGGGCCTCTCACTGTTGTG
>NW_021159500.1:0-1067 GCF_002837175.3 Physeter macrocephalus
GTCAGACAGAGAAAGACAAATACCATATGATATCACTTACATGTGGAATCTTACCAAAGGATACAAATGAACTTATTTACAAAACAGAAACAATATTACAGACTTTGAAAACAAACTTATGGTTACCAAAGGGGAAATGTGGTGGGGAGAGATAAATTGGGAGTTTGGGATTAACAAATACACACTACTATATATAAAATAGATAACTAATAAAGACCTGCTGTAGAGCACAGGGAACTCTACTCAATACTCTGTAATAACCCATACGGGCAAAGAATCTGAAAAAGAATGTATATATGTATAACTGAATCACTTTGCGGTACACCTGAAACAAACACAACACTGTAAGTCCACTAGACTCCAATATAAAATAAAAATTAAATTAAAAAATTTTAATCGGAAAATATATATCAAATCCTAATTAAACATTAGGTACACAAATATATTGGCAAAGCATTACACAAGTAAAACTAATACGTTGGATTTTATGTTTACACCCCTGGCTACAAATACGAGTCTTAAAATGTATTGGTAAAACCACAAAGTGCCTGTTTCCATGAATGCAGAATTCTTCACATCATCGTGAGAGGAAGTTGCTTCGCCTCGTGTCCCCTTCCATTCGTGAAGACTCTGACTGGACAGGAAGCAATGAGAGGCCCTTTCCATCTAAAAACTCCCATGGTTTTCACCCCACGTCCCCTCAGATTGTGCGGTGACAGTGGTCACTGAGAATTGCTAAGTCGGGCCAGAGAAATAAAGGACGAGTGTGATTATAAAGAGAGATAGAAGGGAGGATGAGAGGATCAAAGGATGCTCTTGGAGGCCATAAGTGAGCCATTCATAGGGAGTTTCTCTGACCTGATTCAAGCCATGAGCTCTTATCACCCTCCTTTCTCAAATCATTCCTCAGTAACCGCTATGACAGTTCGCATAGGAGTCTAATGATAAAAGAAGCTCACTAGTTTAATGAGAACTGTACGTTAAAGACTGAATGTTGAAAATAAAAATATCGAAAGTCCCGCCAAAATCCTGCTTTTGGTTGAGCAAAATATTGACTATATTCGATC
>NW_021159501.1:0-1067 GCF_002837175.3 Physeter macrocephalus
TTTTTTTTTAGCAAAATAACTCTTTTTTCTCACTAACTTTAAAATATTTTTACAATATTTTAACATCGCAATTAATATTTACACTGGCATCTAATCGAATTTGGTAACTGATAACTATATGCTTATTTGTTTATAGTGATTTGCCATCTGAATCTAGAAGTTTCCATCTGTGTTGAGTAATTTCTTGTAAAGGATACAAGAACTGAAAAACTATGAAATGATTTCAATTTCCAGACAAGCCAAGAATCCCTTGTATAAGATTCCAATACGTAAAAAGAAAGTTACACAAGGAACTGAATCTCTACATAATTTCGACAAACACCGTGACTGTTAATGCTCAGTTCCCAATAAACAATTTACCACAAACATTCTGAGCTCCCACTGAACTCAGAATTATTTCAGTAAATGTTCTGAATATTAAACAAAAATATTTTTTCATGTTATCTCTTCATTAACACTACAGTTATATGGACTTGATTTCCAGATATTTCTAAATAGTTTATCATCTCATCACTTTAGGTGTTTGTTGTTGTTATCAAATAGTGAGAAAATGCAGGGAAGCTCAGAAATAATAAAATAAATCATTGTGTTCTATGATTTATAGTTGTCTAACCAAAGCAGTAGTAAATTTATGAGAAGTAAGAGTGGTGGGTAGGGGAGAGCTAAAGATACATAAGGCTTCAAATAGCAAGTAGATCTCTCAGGACATGGGTTGACAACTCTTCACCATTAAATTCCAAATATGTATGTATCCCAATCTATCTGTCTAAATATTTTCCATGAAGGGGAAGTATTTGCCAATCAGTGTGGAATAAAACAAATTATTGACCCACGTACCTAAGCCATTTTGTAATCTTGTGTAAAGTAAAATGAATATCACTGAGGTTTTAAACTTCCTTTTCTTTGTGTTTCAAGACATAACGGTCCTTATTCATCTTAATGAAAAGATCCACGAGTCAGAACAGTGGAAGAGAAAACATGCTACAGACCCTCTGATGAGGGACAGCTTCCTTAGAAACATAGCAATCAGGGAATACTTCAAACTCAGCCTGTGAGCAAGAAGAGCA
>NW_021159502.1:0-1067 GCF_002837175.3 Physeter macrocephalus
GAAACAACAGAGGGAAATACCAGTGAAGTTTTGAAATATTCAAAATGGAATAAGAGAGCAAAGGAATTAAAATCAATAGGCAAACCTCAGTAAGCTGTAGGTCAATATCACATTGTCTAGCATACATTCAGTTCAAGCCATTGAAGCCAGAAGTTGGGACAGAAAAAAAAATGAAGAAATAATGGCCAAAATGTTCCAAATGTGAAGAAAATTATACATGGATAGAGTCAAACAGTTCAAGAAACCACAATAAATTTAGGATAAAGAAAATCACATCAAAGCTCATAATAATTAAATAGTTGAAAATCAGAGATAAAGGGAAAATGTTAAAGGCAGTCAGAGAAATGTGACACATATAGACTGCAGATAAACAGACAAATATGTGATAAACAAATCCTTTTCTTATAATAGAATGCTAACAAATATAGAATAGATTATGAATTGGAAAGTTACTGTTTTAGAATTAATGTAGTAAATTGTATTCTGGTAAAAATCTTTGATGGGTACTAAAACCATAGAGTGGAGGGATTGATGTGGAATGGGATATTTATACAATCTCAGATAGCCCATCCCATAAATTCATTAATGACAGAAGGAAAACATGTAACTAAGTGGTGAAGGAATCAGAAAATACTATAGCACGTCTTATGGTGTGTTGGACAGACTCTTAGATGGCTACCAATTATACTCTCCTCCTGGTAGTCATGCATTGTCTAAACCCATTTCTTTGGGTGTGAGCAGAAACTGCTACTCAAATCAATAGAATACAGCAATGATTGTAGAATACCACTTATAAGAGAACATTAGATAAGGCTGTAACTCATCTTGCTAGTAAACTCTTTCACTTGCTGATTTTGATGAAAGAAGCTGCTGTATTGTGAGCTGCACTACTGAGAGATCCATGGAAATATGGGAAGCCTCAGACCATTAGCCAGCAAGAAACTGAGGCCCTCAGTCCTGTGGCCTGCAAGCATCTGAATTCTCCTAATAACCAAGTGAGATTTGAAGGAGATCCTTTTACAGTTGATCCTTGAAATGACATCACAGCCTCAATTGACATCTTGACT
>NW_021159503.1:0-1067 GCF_002837175.3 Physeter macrocephalus
ACAAGTTCATTATTTATGGCAGACAATATCAGAAGAAGGCAACTCTCTCAATATATTAAAAATGACAAACTATTCAGAATTTTCCAAGGCCAACTATTTAAAGTACAACTTTGAGGATTCCTAGGATGACTGTATCTTGCAGGCATTGGATGTCAAACTTGTCTAATATTGAATCTCCTTTTCATGAACTAAATCCTCAGACCTTGAACCTCTACTAGGAAGATAAATAAACTTTCTGAAACCTAAGAACAGGTCTGCAACAACCCCCAAACCTGGGTTGCCTGATTATCATAAACCCTTTTCATTCATGGAAGGTCTGAACACCAGGAATGTTGACTCAGCTACCTGGGAGTCATCAGAGGCCCATTGCTTATTTCAGTCTTTGATTAGATCTGGCAGCTCAGACAAAGTTACCTCATCTAAGAACTATAGCAGCAGCATCAAAGCTTTGGAAGTTTCAACTGGCTTAGTTCTTGGGTCACCACTAAATTTAATGGCTCTCCGTGGACAGACTCTTTTATGGATGGAAAGTAGTCAGCGTTTCTCAACTCGTTGCCTGACATCCAATGAAATATTTATTCTTTCTCTTTCAATATCACTATCTGTTGCTGCAACACATGAAACCCAACCTCTCCCCTTCCTTTACCTAAAGGAGAACTTCATGATTATTTAAGTGTGTCTTGGGGTATTATATATGTCTCCTACCAATTTATTACAGATTCCCTGGATAACCCTGACCTGATTTTATTGGTGGATGGTTCCTACTTAAAAACAGAAACTTGAAATTATCAAGCAGGTTATGCTACCACAAAACCGAATTCACCTTTGGAAGATAAACCACTCCCCAAGATCAAATCAGCTCAGATGTAATTGCCCTCACCTGGTTCTACCAACTGGAAAAGAATAAAAGAGCAAATAGTTATACTGATAGTGGATATATTTTTAAGAGTAGTCACTGACTTCAGAATGCTTCAGAAATACTTTCTTACATCGGCAGGATCCCCTATAAAAACTAGTCGACAGGGCTTCCCTGGTGGCGCAGTGGTTGCGCGTCCGCCTGCCGATGC
>NW_021159504.1:0-1067 GCF_002837175.3 Physeter macrocephalus
CTGTTTCCTTTTATTGCTTACAATACAGTACTATATGGCTATTACATAAAATTGTTATAAGAATTAATGAATTATACAAAAAAGGAATTTTAAATATAAAAGAGCATATTCTAAGTGAAAACGTTATTATAATAATTCTACCTCCTTGCCCAGTTATAAAACACAAGAATCATTTTATAAGGCTACTTGTATATTAATTTCCAAATAGTCTGATTAAAGAATGTTTTAATCTATACTTTAGGCAAAATAGAAAATCGAATTTTAACATATTATCAAGTGATTGAAAATAAAAGCACTGTCAATTTAAGTATTTCAACTGCCAGAGTTCTATAGGCCAGATAATAATTTTAAATAATAGCTACATTGTTAATTGTTGAAATAATATGTAATAGTCTTTTTTTCTCCTCAATCATTAAAATCATATAATATTCCAATAATAATTTATCACTAAGACAGGTATTTTTCTAAGTAATGTATCACCAAACCACATTTTGTTTCTGATGTCATCTGCTGAAATCAATCCATGTTATAAAGTGACACATTGGCTAAAAACTTGATAAACTCTGGAATGAAGTTCACCGACATGCTACTAAAAATAGACCCTTTTTAATTTTTTCAACAAATTTAATACGAGCATGGTGATAGAAATACATTAGGATAATAGAAATTCACCCTACATTAGTTTTTAATGAATCTTAGATATCACAATTCTTTCATATACCAAATTTTAATTAGTCTTCAAAAATAATAACTACCATCTCTTGAGCAGTTACAACATGAATGATACCGTGCTAAGCACTTTACATGCTTTACTTCATAAAATATTCACAACTTTAACATATTAATTAGTGTTCCCATTGTATAGAAATGAAACTGAGACTCAGAAGGTTAAGAAATTCATTCTCAGTAGAAGAATTAGGATTTGAATACCTCAGGTCTATCTGACTACAAAGCCCATAGTCTTAAACAACCATCCAATGTTAAGAAAAAAGTCTTAAATATAGAGAAGTGGAAAGTCAGCAAAGTTGAAATACAAAGTTAAATTGGATGTGAAAAAAAAGATATTG
>NW_021159505.1:0-1067 GCF_002837175.3 Physeter macrocephalus
CCACACCCTCTCCAGCATTTACTGTTTGTAGATTTTTTGACGATGGCCACTCTGAGCGGTGTGAGGTGATACCTCATTGTAGTTTTGATTTGCATTTCTCTAATGATTAGTGATGTTGACCATCCTTTCATGTATTTGTTGGCAATCTGTGTATCTTCTTTGGAAAAATGTCTATTTAGGTCTTCTGCCCATTTTTGCATTGGGTTCGAACCCGGTTCCCCTGCATCGGCAGGCGGACGCGCAACCACTGCGCCACCAGGGAAGCCCCTGTTTGTGTTTTTAATATTGAGCTGCATGAGATTCTTGTGTCTTTTGGAGATTAATCCTTTGTCAGTTGCTTCATTTGCAAATATTTTCTCCCATTCTGGGGGTTGTCTTTTCATCTTGTTTATGGTATCCTTGGCTGTGCAAAAGCTTTTAAGTTTCATTAGGTCCCATTTGTTTATTTTTGTTTTTATTTCCATTTCTCTAGGAGGTGGGTCAAAAAGGATCTTGCTGTGATTTATGTCACAAAGTGTTCTGCCTATGTTTTCCTCTAATAGTTTTACAGTGTCTGGGCTTACGTTTAGGTCTTTAATCCATTTTGAGTTTATTTTTATGTATGGTGTTAGGGAGTGTTCTAATTTCATTCTTTTACATGTCGTTGTCCAGTTTGCCCACCCCACTTACTGAAGAGGCTGTCTTTTCTTGCCTCCTTTATCAAAGATAGGTGACCATCTGTGCATGGGTTTATCTCTGGGCTTTCTGTCCTGTTCCATTGATCTATATTTCTGTTTATTTGCCAGTACCATACTGTCTTGATTACTGTAGCTTTGTAGTATAGTCTACTATAGGCTATACTATAGTATAAAGTCAGCGTGATTCCTCCAGCTCCCTTTGTCATTCTCAAGATTGCTTTGGCTATTTGGGGTCGTTTGTGTTTCCATAAAAATTGTGAAATTTTTGGTTCTAATTCTGTGAAAAATGCCATTGGTAGTTTGATAGGGATTGCATTGAATCAGTAGATTGCTTTGGATGGTACAGTCATTTTCACAATGTTGATTCTTCCAATCCAAGAACATGGTATA
>NW_021159506.1:0-1067 GCF_002837175.3 Physeter macrocephalus
GTACTTAGACATGCATGGCTTAATCTTTGAGACAAGCATATGCTACTGGCAGGATTAGAGCTGGAGTTACTGGGGCTGCTGGCACCAGACTTGCCCTCCAATGGATCCTTGCGAAAAGATTTACTTATCCTTTATTATATAGTAAATTGGTGAGCATAAGTGTTTGCCTAGCTTCTGTGAGCTGTTGTAGCAAATTATCTAACCCGAGGAAGGGGTGGTGAGGACCCTGATTTGCAGCCAAGTTGGACTGACGGGGGGACCGACTATTTGGCGATTGGTGTCTGAAGTAAGGGGCAGTCTTATGGGACTGAGCCTTATCCTGTGTGGTCTGATGCTATCTTTGGGTTGACAGTGTCAGAACTGAATTGACTTGTAGGACACTCAGCTGGAGAATTGGTTGGTGTGGGGAGTAACCCACATGTTTGATGTTGGAGTATTCAGTGTGGAGGAATAGCGTTTTTCCTTTTAGCAAATGTGAAAATAAGCTTTATAAAATAGTATCCTACCCTATATTCTGTTTTGGAACCTTATTTTTCACTCAGCAGTGACTAGTGGTAGGCTTTGAATAGGCCAGGAATTGTGTGGGCCCTGCCCTGGGTTCCAGCAGCGGTGAGAGCACTGGGAGAGGAGCCTAACCAGGCTGCTGGGTGACCTTGGGTAAGTCTCTGCCTTCCTCAGAGCCTCGATTTTCTTGGTCAAATTAAGGGTGTGGGTAGTACTGGATCAGTGTCTGAAAGTCAGAACTGCCATATAAAGCTGGGCAGGCTGTGCACTGCACAACTCCAGGGGGAGGAGGAGGGGTATTCTTGTCATAATCTGTGTGACTGGCGTGCCCAGAGTGAGTAATGAATGGGCCCTGCCCGAAATGTAGTGTGTGAACCTGTTGGTACAGGATTGATACAAGATGATTTTAGGTCGTATGCAAATGCATTCATTCTTATAGTTACCTTCTATTTGTAGTAAATGATACCGATTTTCCACTTGAAGAGCTTATTAAACCACATTTGTTGTTTGTTGGTTTGTTTTGGCCGTGCTGTGTGGCTTGCGGGATCTTAGTTTCCCAACCA
>NW_021159507.1:0-1067 GCF_002837175.3 Physeter macrocephalus
AGGCCACAACAGTGAGAGGCCCGCGTACCACAAAAAATAAAAAATAAATAAAACCCCACATTACTCCACAAAACCATTGCGTCCTAGGACTGCCTGAGTGTAACCCCGACCTTATTCGCTCCCTACGAGTGGCATATCGGGTTCTTGATATAATCCATTTAGGGCATTTGTTTCCTTGGAGAGTAAGATAATGCTGAAATGAGAAACAAATGTAGAGAAGGTCTGAATCATCCTGAAACACCCAAGAGATACTAGAACACCATGCCCTAGACATTGGTTTTACTCCCCAGAGTTTGTTAGAAGTACTTTTGTCTGGCTGTCAGAGCTATTTCATACAACCTCAGGCTTTTCCTGCCATGACTTTACTTTTCCCAAGTTCAACCTTTTCAGGTGACTCAGGATGTAAATTCCCCCACGAAGTTAAAAACGATTCCACTTTCTAAAGAATCCCTGAGGAACCAATGTGGGGAGAAGAAAAACAAAGCAGTCTTGGAGAAGGAAGCGTGTTAGTAAGTTAAGTTGAAAGAGTGGGTGTGAGAACTCTCCCTTCCCAGCTGGGTCTGGGAGGGAGCTTGCAGGGAAAACACTTTTAAATGCACGGCCCATCGTCCATTATAATTGAAAATATGGTGACGCATAAGAGATGATGTTGATTTTCGAATCAGAATGTCAACCAGGTCTTCTCATTTCAGAAATACACATATCCCTTAGTGCCCTGAAGTTACCGTTGGGCTGAAATTTTTATAAACTCAACTCCAAGTCAAATATTACAGAACTACCAAATGTCACTGAACTCCTTATTAAGGGGATATATACCATTTCCCATTAAATCAAAATATTAAAATGCACATTCATCTCAGAGTTACTGAAACTCTCTTTGGCAATTCAGCCTCTCTCTTAGGAGCACCTTTAAGCTTATGTGAAGGAAGAGGGGAAAAATAAACAGACACCGAGGGATTAATAACCAAACAAAAACCCCCATCCCTCTAAATTATCAATGAGAACACTAAGGAAGAATTTTCCATCCAAGAAAACAATGTTTTATCTCTGAAATATCAGTATGGACC